>NC_060129.1:103417165-103717165 GCF_021461395.2 Schistocerca americana | reverse complement strand
CAGTGGCTAGCTGAATTCTACAGGCCCAAGAGTGGCAATTCAGAGTATTCAACATGCTTTTACAATTAATCAGAGTAGAATCCAACAAGTTATTGGACAATAGAGGAGTACGTACCTATTCAAGGGGAAATAAGGAAGGTTACCCAGTATTTTAACGTTGACATGGGATAAGTAATGTTTCAGGTTACTTAAGAAAACATCTCTCCCAGTTATTCAAGGATATCGGGCTTTAATTACCTTTTATGGTCGGCCACAGATGTACAATGTCATTAGATTTAATGTCTGTGCCAAATTGAGCAAGATACAGAGAAGGTATGGTGAAATTATATAAATAAGACAGCCTGACGAGTATATACCTAATTTCTCGTACTCAAATAGCATCAACCATTCAACATAAGAAGGCAACCGACGATAAGGAAGTGTAGCAGGAAAGACTAAAGATAGAGAGCACAGGGAAGAATATTTTGTGGATAATCCAGAAACTCATTATGCAGCATAATGAATAACGCTGAATACAATTTCAGGGATAGTCTTTAAATTACGTTGCACATACTGGGCACGAAATTAGTACAATCTCAGTAGAAAAGCGGCAGAAAACAAAGTAGAAAATAAATTATTGTGGTTGAATTAGAAACAAGACATGGAAAAGGAAGAATGTTTCAGCATAAAAAGACTGACATAAAAAGTTAAGAAAGCTGGCTAAAAATCGAGAGGGAAACAACAGCATGCGGAAATAAAAGATAAAGAGCAGGAAATGAAACATATTAACAAAATATTTGATAATGGAGTGAAAATTTTGTTGACAGAGAGTTAAGAAAACCAGGCTGGGGAACAGATCGAGTGTAACATGGTACTGATGTGAATAACAATATACAGGGCGAAGACAGTGAAGGCTTCCTTTTTTCTTGGGCATCAGACAGTTGTGGTGACTAATAAAAGGTCCTACATAAAAAAATACAGCCTTTCGAAGACTAAAACCGACAACTACTTTAAACAAAAATAGTTTACAATCATAAATACACTGATAGAAAAGAATCACAAAACCAAAAACTTGTCAATACAGAGTAGTGAAACATCAAGGATACATTTACCTGGGTAACATATTTAACTGATTAACACTGCAAGATCGCAGGTCAATGTAGGTGTGAGATAAGCCACTGGAAACGTGAAATGGTCATGCGCTGTGATAAGGTCGAATTAAAACATGCAGACATGCATGAATTGTGTTGCTCAAGTATTGGACGAGAGTTTGTGGAATGGAGTTCGATGTCAGAGGCACTTGGTTGGTCAGTACAGGGACCGTAATGCTGTTTGTGAATGATGCTGGAGTTACTGTATGATGATGTCCCATATCTGCTCGTCTGGGAACGGACCTGATGATTGAGCATGCCAGGAGACATGTCAACACCCTATAGAGCATGTTGACCTACAACAGCGGTAAGTCAGCTAGCGTTATACTGTTGGAAAACTCCCCCTGGAATGCTGTTCATTAATGGCACCAGAATGGGTCGAATCAGCAGATAGAAACAGATATTTATACTCAAGGTGTGTGGGATAACAACGAGAGTGTTCCTGCTGTCATATAAAATCGCACCCCAGACCATGACTCCAGGTTTAGGTCCAATGTGTTAACACACAGATAGGTTGGTTGTAGACCCCCAACTGGCTCCTTCTAAATCAAAACATGGTCATTACCGGCAGCGAGGCTGAACCAGCTTTCATATCAGAAAATACAACAGAGTTCGACCATGCCCTTCAGTTTGCCATCACTGAAGTGCCAAATGGTGGTGGTGTGGGATCAGTGGAACACACGCTACAGAGCATCTTGCTCGGAGCTGTCCGTGAAGTAACCGATTTGTAATACTTCATTGTGTTACTTGGTGCCAACTGCTGCTCAAACTGCTGCTGGAGATGTATTACAGTGCGCCAGAGCCATACAGTGAACACGATGGTCTTCCATCTCAGTAGTGTCACGTGGCTGTCTGGAAGCCAGTCTTCTTGCGACGGAATATTCTTGGAATCACCGCAGCCAGGAGGCCTGCATAGTGGCTACATGCCTGTCAAATGTTTATGCATCACGGTTGGAACATCCAGCTTCTCATAGCCCTATTACAGATTTCGTTTAATCTCTGTGAGATGTTCATAACGGCGTCTCTGTCGTGTCGAAGGAAATTTTGACTAACATCAGCTTACTGCATCCAATCTCAAAGGTAACTAACGCTCACGCTCGTTACAGCGTGTAATTACAACAAGCTTGATTTGCTTCCTCATAATGGTACTACTAGCGCCACTCTTAAGCGACGCGACTGCCACAGAAAGTCATCATCATTCAGATGTAGAAACACACGTACCAACTGTCGTTTCTGTCACACAACTTCTTCGTGCTGCAATATTTTTCCGTCAATGTATATACCACTGCAAAAGAAAAAGACGTTTTTTAACATTGTTACCAAGAATCTCAAAAAGCTCTTAAACAACTTACTTCACATTTTTACAAGATAGATAAATGCTGGGACAGTGTTTCTGTTATATACCAATGGTTTAGGAGTGCGCCATTGATTAGTAATGAAAACATTCGAACACAGACGCTGCTTAACCTCTGAAAAAAATTAAGAGAAGTGGCAGCAGAAGTCATCCAGTTTAAGAGGTCGCCATCTTTCTGACAAAGGCCAAAGAGAGTGTGTATGTGTGTGTGTGTGTGTGTGTGTGTGTGTGTGTTTGGAGCTACAGGCGCTCATCGACAAGGTTATCAGCTTCCTGGCAACCAATAATAGAAGGGTCAAAGAGGGAGGAGGAAAGGATAGAGCTTCAAGGAACTCTATTGCCCTTCAGGTAGGAAACTGCCCCTAGAAAGCTGGAGAATCAAAAGGGATCAATGACATGAGGATGCAGAAGGCAATGGAATCTAATAAATTAAAACCACGTAACTTGCATCCACAGGAAATATGACAGTAACAGGAAAACGGTTGTGATGCCATCTGCGTTGTGGAAAGATTCCAGACAAGTTATCCTTTTGGATCTCTGCAAATTGTCTGTCATGGTGGAAGTGACTATGAAATAGAGACGGAATAAGTTATTGTGGGATAAGATTCTATGACTTGGAGCTTTGAATTCAGAAGTTTGATTGTAATTGGAAAGCTAGAGAGTCTAAAAACGGAAGTGCAAAAGCCCAGTCTAGATACATTGGGGGTCACTGATGTGAGCTAGGAAAAGGCTAAGCATTTATCTTAAGACACATTGAGGTATATCATCAGCAGCAGAAAATGCTATGTTGGGAGGAGGGATCGTTACGAATAGGAAAATAGGGGAGAGAGCGGACTACTGTGAACTTCTCAACGACAGAGTTTCTCTCACCAGATTCGACATCAAGCGAATTCAGACAGCGACAGTTCAGGTACACATGCCAATGACACAAGTAAAAAGGAGAAAAGAAAGTATGAAATTAAAATGCGGTTGCAGGGGAAGGAGAAGCAGAAAGGGTCATCGGATATATGGGATTGGCATTGGGATGACAGAGATGAAAGTCTAATTGAGTTGTACAACCAATGTGAGATGGTATTTACGAATACTCTGTTCAGGAATCGTGTGACGAAAAAGTATACTTGGAAGAGACCCAGAGACACTGAAAGAGTGCTGTTGGATTACATCATGGTCAGAGATTCGAAATCAGATATTGGACTGTAAGGTGTACTCAGATGTAAATACAGATCTAATAATTATGAAGAGTAGAGTGAAGTTCAAGAGAATCGTCCAGAAGAATCAGTGTAGAAAGATGTATCATAATGCAGTACTGAGAAATGATGAGATGTATTTGAAGTTTACCAACGATGTGGATATGGCGGTAAGGAACAACACAGTAGGCTGTTCAGTTGAATACGAGTGTACATCTCTAGAATGTAAAATAACCGACGGTGGACAGACGACACAGATAAAGGGAAGCTAACTTCGGAGAAACCCTTAGTAACAGAAGAAATACTGCAACTGATCGACGAAAGAAGAAAATATAGAAATGTTCAGAGAAAGACAGGAATACAGCTACATTCACTGATGTGGCAAGAGTCGTGGGATACCTCCTAATATCGTGTCAGACCTTCTTCTGCCCAGCCTAGTACGACAACTCGACGTGGCGGGGACCCGAGAAGTCGTTGAAGTCACTTGTAAAAATATTTTGCTGTGCTGTCCCTGGAGCCACCCACTACTGCGAATGTGTTGCTGGTGGAGGATTTTGTACAGGAACTGACCTGTCGATTATGTCCCATAAATCTTCTATGGGATTCATGTTGCGCGATCCAGATGGCCAAATCATTTACACGAGTTGTCCACAATGTTCCTCAAATCAGTTGCGGACAGTTGTGGCTCATTATATCGTTGTTTGAGAAAATGGAGTCAAAAAATGGCTGAAAATGGTCTCGCACTAGCCAAACATAACCATTTCCAGTCAACGATTGGTTCAGCTGGACCAGAGGACTCAGTCCATTCCACATAAACACAGCGCACACCATTATGGAGCCACAGTGTCTTGTTGTCAACTAGGGTCCACAGTTTTGTGGGGTCTACGTCACACTCGAACACCACCATCAGTTTTCACCAACGGAATTCGAGACTTATCTGACCAAGCTTTTCCAGCCGCCTCGGATCCTACCATTTTAGTCACGAGACCAGGAAAGGAGCTGCAGGTGATACCATACTGTTAGTAAAGGTACTAGCATTGGACATCTGTTACCACAGCCCATTAATCCCAAATTTAGCCGCACTGTCCTCACAGATACGTTAGTCGTACATTCTACATCGATTTCTGCATTTATTTCACACAGTGTTGCTTGTCTATTAGCACTGACCACTATGGTAGACAAAAATGTTCTTCGTTTTTTTTCCAACTTAACAGAACTGCACACTCAATTCGACTACTGGTTTAATGTGCTCAGCATAGTTTGTGACCACCTGACAAAAACAGGGCAAGCTGCGAACGAAGTCATCACTCTCAAGTGGAGGCAATAACATCATTCTTCCTGCAGAGCAACTCACAAGATTTATGGAATTGTTTGTGGATGCTTATGTGATGCAACCCATCTCCCTAGTGTATCCGCAATATGCTCAATGGGATTGAAATTGGGATCTCCCATGTGTGCAATATCTTCTATTTCCAAGAAAACGTCAATCACCTGATCTGTATGAGGCATATCCCTATGAGGCCACAGCACCTCGCAACAATGGCATATGAGTTCCCCAGATCTCGTTACGATACCTGACAGGAGTTAACCCTTGCCAATTCACCCATACAGTGTCATGAAGAGGTGTCAACGTAATCGCTGCCCACACCATTAAAGATCCTTCTGAATAACAGGCTTGTTCCTCAATGTTTGGGCTCCAAAATCCTGTTCCACGTTCCCTCCATATGCAAATCTGTCGATAATCACTCTCCAGTCCACACTGGGATTCACCTGTGAAAATAACATTGGCCCATGGTTCAGCCATCCAGTTGCGTGTTGATGACTTTACATATTACTCTCTGTGGAGATGTGTCAGGGGTTCATATACAACAGGTCTCTGACTATATAGGCTACTCTGCTGTGGCCTTCTGTATAACGTTTGCCTCGATACAACACATCCAGTGCATACTGCGAGGTGTGATGCCAGTTGCCATGCAGTAGTAAGGCAGTACTGTGATGCCCTTTTAGCCAAATAGCGGTGCCCCCTTTCTCGTATCACACGTGTTGGATCCTGCCCTCGTCTTCGAGAGACAGTTTCTGTATCTACCAACTGTCGCCACATCTGAGAAACAACAGTAAGATCCACATTGAGCCACCAGGCCACTTCAGTTTGTGATTGTGCTGCTTCCATTCTTCCTATGGCCCTCCACTGCAGAGAGCCTGGCATGCGTCTTCTCTGTACCATACTCCACCGTCTGTGACTGTGCCTACAGAGATTGTGGATGTGGGACTACCCGGAAAACACTATCCCATTTCATAGGTGCACTGACTTCATTGTGAGCTTGGTTGTCTGTTGACTGGAATGCTGTCTTCCGTGTAGAACACGATGGTGCTGACATCTGTAGACAGTATGCATGATCATATCGTGAATTAGACACAGGACAGGGAAATCGCAGTTTGTTGCTTTAATTTTGGACACCAGTGTATTGTGGTAACCTTATTGGGGAGATGTGTTCTTGGAACTCATCACAGTTCTGCTTCTGCGATAGTGTTTCGTCCTCAGACGTGTGTCTTTGAAGAAATTATAATGTTACTTTAAATCCGTCTTGATTGCAAGTTTTTTTTTATTATTCATATGACCGGTTTCGGTTCATTCAGAACCATCTTCAGATCTGATATTTAAGTTACAGGAGTAACCCGTCCAATTCAGCAACTTTCACATGCTATGTCACATATGTGACATATGTGCTATGTCACATATGTGACGTAGCATGTGAAAGTTGCTGAGTTGGACGGGTTACTCCTGTAACTTAAATATCAGATCTGAAGATGGTTCTGAATGAACCGAAACCGGTCATATGAATAATAAAAAAAACTTGCAATCAAGACGGATTTAAAGTAACATTATAAAATCACTGATTGCTGTCATCCCATAAGACATTATGTCTGTTTTTGCAAAATTTGAAGAAATTTGTTAGTATTGTCCTTTTGTTGCAGAAATCTATCTGGAGACATGAAGGGCGAGATGCTGATTGCTGCAGCTAAGGATGGGTCAGTGAGCAAAGTGCGAACGTTGCTGGCAGTGGGGGCGGACGTGGAGGCGAAGGACGAGAACAAGCGGACAGCACTGCACTGGGCAGCAGCCATGGGGCACGGGGAGGTGGCGGCCCATCTGCTGGAGGTAGGAGCAGGCGTTAACGCCAGGGACCGCTGGCAGAACACGCCTCTACATCTGGCTGCATGGAAAGGCCATGCAGCTGTGGTGCGGCTGCTGGCAGCTTCCTCTGCCGACCACAACGCCAGGGATCAAAGTGGGAGCACGCCACTGCACGATGCAGCACGGCGTGGCCGTGCAGAGGCGGCGGCTGCACTGTTAGAGGCAGGGGCCGACAGAGAAGACAGGAATTATGGTGGGGACACGCCGCTGGACCTAGCCGAGCGGAACAACCACCAGTCGCTCATAGACATCCTAAGATCAAGCTGAGTGTAATGCAGACGACTACGGAGTAAAATAAATAAAGCTTTCTGTGTAACCTCTGCTACTTTTAAAATAAACAATTCAGAAAAGTTAATCCTGCAGTCTTGCTTTGCACCCATATTTACGTAGTACATACAACGAATCCATTACCGTTACAACCAGAGTGAGAACTGTAGGTAGAAGGAGGGTGGAATGTGTGTTCTTATATGACAACTATCCACGGATTTCCGCCCAATAATATCCAAACAGCAGACTTTGTACACAATTTATTAAATTGCCAATGCTAAACTCTTTTAAGTAACAATATATTCGTGTAACTTACAGAGCTTAACAAATAGTTAAAACAAACAGCTTTAAAAACAATAACGGCGTCTTGCCACCATAAAATCAAATGACCTTTTACAATAGTGCCTTTGGAGTTTACCCAAGAGACAAAATCCACTAATATGTTAACTTGGCATTACAATTTAAAATCATTTATATAAGAAAAATCATGAGAAAGATAATGGCACTTGGCACTATTAAATCGAAGAAGCGCGACACACAACCAATAAATATAACAACAAAATAATAATTTGATATAACCAAAGGGCAAGGCCAACCCCCAATGCAAACACAAACGTGCGAGATCTCAACACTTCAAAGCCTTCCCACTAGAAACGGTCCCCGAAATAAATCACTGAGAGCTCCCCGACATGCCTCCCACAACTGTCCACTACTTATGCACCTTGGTTATGTTCTGTAACACACGACAGATAACATCAACACAAGATAAAATTTTAAAAATCAAATAACAATATAACATCCCGACAGCACATGATAACCATGGCGCCATTAACTCGGGCGCTCTTAACAAGTGCTGGAAGCCAACACACACAAATATTAATAAGCAATTCTCGCTTCTTAAAACAAAACAATAAAAGCCAAGCGCATATGAATAGTAAAACCACAGTCTTAGAAGTGCTTTAACGATACCAAACACAACTATTCCACCAAGTTAATAATAACACAGTGAGAAAAAAATACAAAACATACCACCAAATTCTGTTACACAAACCAAATTGACGAGATCATGTTGTTCAGGTCGCAGAAGACCACATATACCAAGCACCAGTAAATCAGTATGATATACTTTCCAAAAACGCCTTTCTTAGGCAGATTTTACCTAAAACATCAAATGCCAAATATACATGAACACAACTCCGGGTGGGTAACAGGAACCACCTATGTGAATTACTTCAAAAAAGGAACAAACAGATACCACCTAAGGTAACGCTGAGCAGACTGGGTGGGCAACGACCCACTCAGCGGGATAACCAAAAGGTACTCCAGTTGAGCAAACAAATTAGTACCAACAAATACCGTTACGTGCCACACACACACACAGCACAAACTTCCAGCAACGCCGTCCCACATCAGAATGAAGTTCAGAAACCGGTTCTGGAGCTTCCAGCGGAAAATTTGACTAACCAACCGAGCTCACATCCCAACCTAGCAGACGACTCCAAAATTCAGCAGCTAGTTATCTCTGGGCCAGAGTATCACAGGACCCCACCCGACCTCCTCATCAGACAGGCAGGCTGAACAAGTACGCCAACTCAGATTACTCACCACCGCATGGCCAGACCACCTTGCTCATATTGCGAAGCACAACAACCTTAGCGCTAGTCACCAGCAGGTCAGGCATAGCGAACTTCACCTTCCGTGCAGTACCTGGAAACCGACTACCCTGTCGCTTTCCGCCGGCCAACGCAATTACACGCCAGCGATGTAACAGCAAATCACCACCGCAGCGCCACTCACACCAGAACAGTGAACTATAATCGATTATAGCGTGCGCTCTAAACATCACAGGATAGCGGCAGGCGCCATATCAGAGGGAATCTCCTTTTGCTGAAAATTCAAAAGAAATTGAGTAATCCTCGATTACTAATAAACACTAGTTTTCTCACAACATTTATTAATAAATACTTGTTCGGTAAATGTTTGGTGCTATTGGAACTTGTATAAAACTCCAGACTCCTGACACATAACTTCTGTACTTAAAACACGTCTTCATTTTAGATCTTCGACCGAATTTACTTCTGTATCTAATGTGCTGACAATCCCGCATCTTTGGTGTGTAGTTTCAAAGTGGTATTATCACCAGTGCTTACAGCACATTAGTTTCGATTACATGCTGAATTTTGTTGTATCCTGCCAATTTGCCAAATATGGTGTGTCTAGGAAATCCGCTTCTTGGATTGGTAAACAACAACTCAAGCAAAATGTATAAAAGACTTTTATTACAAAATAAGTAAATGACAGTACCTAAGTTTGACAACAACACAGAAGTGTCGCAAGCAAAGGGTGACATTCAAATAACAATCTCGTCAGCATATACAATTCCTAAGGAGGTAGTCTTAATGTACCCAGTCTCGGATGCTGCTGTAGCAGTGGCCGCTACCAGTCAGCAGCGGCGCTTGTGTTCTCTTCGGCGAGAGGCCGCTGCTGTCGATCGGTCAGCGTGCTATTGGCTGACGTCCTCTTCACAGCCCTCTCTGCTCTAGCGTTCCCGACTGACGTGCCGGCGCTTGGCTTTCTGCCGGAAATTTCCTCCCCTCCCAAACCGACGGACTGCCGTCTGGAGGGGAGGGGAGGCAGGGTCGTGGTCGCTGCGATTGACTGGAAGCTGTGGCTGCAGGGAATGTCAGGCTTCCTGTGGTACCCCACCATTCGGCCTTCACTCTGGCGGAAACGTCCCCCAGAAAACGACCAGAAGGGTATGCATCCACCTCTGGAAGCCAATAACCAGATGTAGAAGGCGTCAGACGCTGCGGTGTGGGTGGTTCCAGCGCCATCGGTAGGACTAGAGGAGGTGAAGGCACCATCTCCATCGTTGCGTCCCAAGATGTGATGACACCCACTGATGGCTGCTGTGGCTCCACTGTCTTCGGGATATGTGAATCTTGGGGAAGAGGCACAGAAGAATCACTGTGCACTAACAGTGGCGAATTTGATTGCTGTGCAGCTGGTCGCGGTGGAGGTTCGAGTCCTCCCGCAGGCATGGGTGTGTGTGTTTGTCCTTAGGATAATTTAGGTTAAGTAGTGTGTAAGCTTAGGGACTGATGACCTTAGCAGTTAAGTCCCATAAAATATCATACACTTTTTTTTAATTCGATTGTGATGTCGGCCCTGCAATCCATCTCAGCCTGAAATCAGATACATGCAAGTGCCAAGTCGACGAACGATCTCGCCTCGCACCTATCCTCTGCGTCCTTACTTGGGCGCTGGATGTTGAGGAGGGTGGAGCAGTGTCCGCCAGCGATGTTCCATCTCGTGGACGTGAACGATAGGAGACGAGAAACAGTTGCATTGCTCGATGCCTAGTGTGTGCCTTGTGATGTTCAGCCATCTGCTGGTTGAAAGTTCTGACAAAACGTCCCACCTTCCAGTTTGACTGTGGATGGAACAGTGCACTAGTTAGCTATGTATGCCATTGCATACACAGAATGTTCTAAATTCATTTGACATGAAATCAGGGCCGTTGTCCAACCCTAAGACAGCAGGCAAGCATTCGAGGCAAAACATAGACTTTGTGGGATCTTTCTGGAACACTCGTTGGTTGGTTGTGGTGTACACTAATAGCAAGTTTCGTTTGGCTGTGCCAATGAACTCGACAACATCAAGTAGCACAATTCAGGTGTTGTCCTCTTAGGAAAATATTGTGTTGAGTGACAAATCATAGTACACAACGTGGTGATTCGATGGCAGGGTGTGTATTGGGCGAATGCCCAGTGAACGTCATGTGTAAGCGTGTGTGGTGCCAACAGTAAAATTCTGAGGCGGTGGTGTAATGGTGTGGTCGTGTTTTTCATGGAGGGGCTTGCTCTCCTTACTGTTTTGCGTGGCACTATCACAGCACAGGCCTACATTGATGTTTTAAGCACCTTCTTGCTTCCCACTGATGAAGATCAATTCGGGGATGGCGACTGCATCCTTCAACACGATCGAGCACCTCTTCATAAAGCACGGCCTCTGGCGGAGTGGTTACACGACAGTAACGTCCCTCTAATGCAGAGACTCCTGACCAGAATCCTACAGAACACCTTTGAGATGTTTTGGAACGCCGACTTCGTGCCAGGTCTCACTGATCGACATCGATACCTCTGCTCAGTGTAGCACTCCGTGAAGAATGGGCTGCCATTCCCCAAGGAACCTTCCATCATCTGATCGAACGTATGGCTGCGAGAGTGGAAGCTGTCATGAAGGCTAAGGGTGGGCCAACACCATACTGTATTCCAGCATTATCGATGGTGGGCGTCAGGATTTTGTAAGTAATTTTCATCCACGTTTTCAGATACTGTCGATCACGTATTGTATGTTCTCACAATCGCATGACTGTAGCACAGTGAACGCTACAGTTCGTGTATGTGAGTGATACATTGCAGGCAAAGTACATTTTCTGAGAACACGAACGTCTTGTCCATTATACGCCATCAGGTGCGTGCTAGTTTTAGACAGGCATGGGGAGCCAAAAAGTTCATATGTGTTACGATTCAGGTACGTTACAGAGGCACCCATGTCCAACTGAAATTTCACACGTTTTTCACTAATATGCAAATTAACAAAACGTTTGTGGTTGCTAGTTATGCTAATACCTGCAGCAGGCTTTGAGTACACTGCATTGATTACATGGGTCTTATGACTAGAATTTTGTGAGTGAACAGAAATCTTATGGTTGTTCCGTTGCAAACATACTGACTGTTTGTGACCTTTCTTTCTCCAGGCATACCACTGTACTCGTCTAGAAGGGCAATCCTTGCGTTTGTGCTGTGAAAAGCACTAAGGGCATGACTCAACTCTCATTACCTTATAGAGAGCTGCTTACACTGAGTAGAGAACTGTTTACGAGGCGTGGCGTGCACAGGCAGCCGCCACCTGACGGGCCGCTCGTGAGCAACACACTCAGCCCGACAAACTGGTGGCCGCTCAGATTTATCAGCGACATGGCACCTGAACTGCACTGATCTAGTATTTGCACTACTTGCTGAAATGGTGGATCGGCCAGTTTCAAAATTTGTTCTCTAAGTGTGACATCAGTTACATTGTAAATGATCGCATCACTCAACATAACATCTAAATATAGAGCACCAAAAGCACATTTTAATTTGAATTTCTTCATCATACCCTCCAAATCTGTTAACCACTCATGATATGTTTGTTCTGACCGTTTCTTGCAGTGAAAGAAGTGATACCTAGCTTCTACAACAGTGACTTGTTAGTCATAATAGTTAATTATCGAATCTACAACTTGATCTCAAGAAAGTTCTCTCAGAGCTGTGGTAGGGAATAATCTCTGAGTGAGGCGAAACACAGCACTTCCTACTGCTGATAAGAAATAATGGAGTTTCACAGTACCTGGTATTCGTGACCAGGTATGTGGGCTTCAAACTGTTGCAACCATTCGAGCCCTTCCTCTTGTTATTAATTGAACTGGCGAAAAGGCAGTACGGCACTCGAAGCTGGAGGGCGGGTATTATGGGCTGCATTATTGACTTGAGCGGTGAGCACCTGCTGTACTGTAGAGTTGCGATTTGCTGAGTCTGCAGCTGAAACATTTGTGATCTGTGTCAGCTGCGTTGCATCTATAACTTGCCGCTGTGGCCCTGGAGCAGGGGCTGGGAGAGGTGGTGTCGCGTCCCAAGCGTGGGTATTGCGAGGGATTGGGCGACACGGTTCGTGGATGGGATTTTAGCCGGTTGACTGTAATGAGAGGGAGACTTTTGATCTGGCTAAGATGTATAATCCCTGGTTTTCACAAGGCTAGGAAGGTGATAGAAATTAAAGTCGTGATAACTTTAATAAATTGCAGTTTATTCTAAGTGAATACAAATCGCCCTATCTGACGGTGGTTGCACTCACAGGAAGGCCAAGTCTAACACAGAGACGGTGACTGACTCCACCGTTCCGACTGCCTACTAGAAGTTCTGCAACGTTTCTTAACACCCTACGTTAGAGTCCCGCGGCTACGCCCTGACGCTCTCCAGCGACTATCTCCGGCTGCCTGCCTACAGCCCGTTCCCCAGCCCAAGTCGGCTGCTGCTATCTAACTCTTCGCCCTCACCAGACAAAACTTAGCTGCCCAGAGCGGCGTGCTCTCGGGTTTTGTTAGCGTTTCCCCTTCGACCCCGCCAGCGCTTGGCCTGACGTAGCGTCGAAGGCAACGTGTCCTTATTTGGTATCGTTAAAACATTGTTGTTGCTATTGTTCTTCAGAGGCTGAGTGGAGGGGCAGAGGCGCCTCTCCCTATATGGTCACGCACTGCGTCCTGAGCCCTTCATTGGCTCCTCGTGACGTAGTGCGGTCCCCACCAAGGGCCCTCTTTCTTTCTCTCTCCACTCCCAGACCTCTCTCTCTAGCCAGGAATGCTTACTGTTGATATTCTTAATTGAATGCTTATCATGAGTCCCTGCACAGACCCTCGTTTGTATCTACCGGCTGTTTACTTTCTTATCAAAGCACCCAGCTGCCCTGCAGCTCGAGTGCCGCCTCGGCTGGCCCTTCTGCCACGCCTGGCGTCCCACGCTACAGTTTTAATTTCGTCCCACGTACTATTCTTAAGGTACTGCAATTAGACTTGGCTTGTTCCTGCGGTTACAACACCTCCCCCGCCAGGGAAATTGGCGTTACTCCTCAGAGTACCGTCAATTGTGATTCTCTCATTTTATTTGATTACATTTTCTTTGTTACATCAACACTTCATATGTTTCTTTTTCTTTCATATACACTTAATTCCATTAAGTTCTTTGTGAGACAATCATTTTATACATACATTTATCAAGATACACTTTTCTTCTCTTTCTTTTTTTTTCTTCTTCAATTCATTGCTACAACAATTATTTATCAAACATACATTCATCAAGGTACATTTTTCTTTTTCAGTCATTGATACAATTACAATCAAGGTACATTTTTAAACATTGATACAAAATACCATTTTCATTCAACAAATACATACAGTTTCCAAAATGGACAAAACACTAAAATTGATTACACCTTTTCATAAGACACCTCTAATATATTTTACCTTTTGATTTGACTTAACGCCTGTTCCTGAACAGAACTGAATCTTCTTGGTTTTTCCCACATCTTTCGTATGTTACTACCTCTTCTGTGTCTTTATTAGCTTGCCTTCTGCTTAAGCTAGTCTCTGGATATTGATTTACTATAGTGTTTCTTATACATACTTTTCCACAACAGTTACTATCGTCAAAGTACTTCCATAAACTTTTGAAACATTCCTTACAGCATTTACAATTTTTACAACAACATGTTATTACAATAACAATGACTATTGCTATAGCTACGTATGTAGTTACTGAGTAATGGGTAAAGTATCTGGAGTATTTTAGTTCCTCCTCCTGCCTTTCGGCCATCCGCTGGACATCGTCCAACCTTTTCCCAGCGACTTTCAAGTCGTCTAATTGTGTTACTACCTGCTCTAGTGGTAAATCTAGCGTTAACATTGATACATTCTTCTTTTCTTCGTTTACTACACAACAGTCAAATTCTAAATTAATTTGAGGTATTATATCCTTCTTTGTTACGTTACTATGAATTACTCTATCTGTTTGTATGAACACTCTCGTTCCATACCCTTTACATTTGCTATAAAAACTTATCTTTCCTACCCCTTTCATTAATAAATCCTTCGGGGGTTCTTTTCCACATAACACTGTCAGTCCTTCTTCCTTAGGAGCTACATATAGCCATTGGTTACTGTTTAGATGGGTCCAAAGGCTCTGATTCAGTGCGACTATTTTTCGCACACAATCTTCCGGAATTTCTCTTACCGGTTGTAATAACTTGGCTTCGCATTCCTCATGGTCGAATGTCGATAGCAATGCGAATGACTGTTTGCACAGTTTTTTGTTCTTACTCAATTCTTTACATTTTAAATCATCCGCAGAAAGTTTCGCGTATTCCCTTTTGGATTCATCTATCAGTAGAAATTCTTTCTCGGGCTGTATGTATATGTACCTCCCTTTCATATTTGGAATCTCCTTTGGTAATGGAAGAACTCTGTACAAATTGAAATTATTATTGTCTATTAAAGGGATATTAATTACGTACCCTAGTATGCTACCGGAAATAAAAACATCTAGATCGATTATTCTTAACAAGAGGTAGCCTGATGACTCCGCGAGAGGAACAGGAAACTTCACGTCCTTTAATTCGTCTCGGATTAAACTTAGATACTTCACAATTTGTACTGGATTAATGATGTGAGGCTGAAGTATTCCCTTTTGAGCATTTACAATGGCGTTTATCATTTGCTCGTACTCTTCTTCGATTTGGCCAAACACTGCCGCTAATTGCAATACTTGTTCCGTTACAGTGGCAAAAGTTGCTACTCGTTTGAAACCTATATCTGTCTCCTTTACGTATTCCTTCATGAACATTTCTAGTCTCTGCACGCCTGTTCTTAGAATGTGTTCGTTTGATTCTAATGTATAGACTGTTCTGTTTACTCCTGCTAATGTGGCCCTTACCACTGCCACTTGTTCCTTAGTTAACCTCAGCAACCCTTCAGAGTTCTTTTCCATAGCATCTATTCTTTCCTTATAGTATGCTGCGTCTGCTTCGTCCAATGTCCCGAACAGTATCTTACTTACCTGTCCGACGAAGTTGAATACTCCTCTGTTTCTTCTGGTTTCGTGTTTTGTGAGTTGCTGTACGAGTTGCTGTAGCCCTGTAATCTTTTCTACGTGATGTGTAACTTGCTGATCTAATACTCTACATTCTATTAATCCAACGTTTAATTGTTTCAATGTGTCACGGCACCTCTGTACCGCTGCCTTACCGTACCTCTCTGCTTTTTGAAATCTTTCTGTTATTACATCTAAGTTAACATATGTGACTATTCTCCATGTGGTACTGTATATCTCTATTTGTCCTACGTGATCGTAATACAGTCCTGATGAACTTGGTATTCAGGTTACTTTGAATTCGTTCGTTTCGTATCCTGATGCAACGAAGCTGTATGTTGCTACCACTATGATGAGTTGCACCACTTGCCACTTGAATGCCATACCTGAAATTTTAAAAGAACTGTTTCAGCCTGTTGGCATGTACTTTTGTTTCCTTATTTCTCTTAACTCTTATGACTACGTTAGGACCTTCCACTTTTAACACTTCAAATGGACCTCTCCATTGCGAATCTAGTTTCCGAGATCTACCACGTCTCACTGATTCGTCGTGTAATAACACCTTGTCCCCTACATTAAATTCTTTTGGATTCTGTTTCAAATCATACTGTCCCTTACTGATTACCTTACTCCTTATAATAGAATCTTTAGCCACTCTATGGGCTTCCTGCATTCGTGCTCTTAGCTTATTTACATACGAATCATAATCGTTACTTACCTGCGGTGTTTCTTGCTGCAGTACTCCTGGTATGTTAACCTTTCTTCCGTACATTAACTCGAATGGTGTATAACCTGTGCTACTGTGTGGTGTAGTGTTGAACACAAAAATTGCATACGGCACCCATTTGTCCCATGAACTTTGATCTCCTGTTACAAAGTGTCTGAGATATTCTACAATTGTTCTATGGCTCCTTTCTAGAGCACCATTTGGCTCAGGGTGGTACGCTGTAGTATTTATACGTTTTACCTTCAACAATTTACATACACTTTTAAACACATCACTCAGAAAATTTGATCCTTGATCTGTTAACAAAACTGATGGAATCCCATACCTTAATACTATATTTTCTACAAATGCTTCTACTACAGTTTCAGCGTCTTGCCTGTCAATAGGGACTGCTACTGTGAATTTACTCAGATCGTCTTGGAATGTTAACATGTACTTTTTTCCTGTACTAGATACATCTAGTGGACCCACTATATCCATTGCACATTTTTCAAATACTGTTTCAGCTGTGTCTGTAATTTCTAAAGGCATCCTTGTTTTCATTTGTGTGTTTTTGTTCTTTTGACATGATGGACACTTCCTAATATAATTCTCAATGTCCCGCTTCATTCCGCGCCACTGCTTGTACGCTTTTATCCTCTCAAATGTCCTATGCATTCCCTGGTGCCCTCCCAAGGGATTATCGTGCATCTCCTTTAATATACTTTCCTTTTCTTCGGGGCTAATTTCCTCATTACTATTTGTTTCCTGGTCTATTTCACCTGACACTTGCGCTTGCCGCACGTTTACGGAACTCTGTTCCGCCTTTTCTTGTGCTACGGAGGTTCTTTCTGCCTCCACATTTCGCTTTGAACTTATCTCTTCCTTTCCTTCCTGCCTTATCCGGCTCAACGCGTCTGCATTACTGTTTAGCCTTCCTGGCTTATATACTACCTCGTAGTCGTACTCTTCGAGCTTTAGTCTCCACTTTAGGAGCCTCGAACTCGGATCCTTCACACTAAATATCCATGTTAGTGGCTTATGGTCTGTCACTACTGTGAATTTTCGCCCATACACGTATGGTCTAAACTGTTTTACCGCGTACACTATAGCCAACAACTCTTTTTCCGTTGTACTATAGTTCAATTCTGCTTTGTTCAGTGCTCTGGATGCATATGCAATCGGCAAGTCTTCGCCAATCTTTTTCCCTTGCGATAACACGGCTCCCAACGCTGCGTTACTCGCATCCGTTGTGATTATAAACGGTTTTGTAAAGTCGGGATACTGAAGTAACGGAGGATTCACTAATTTCTCTTTCAGTTCCTCGAACGCATTCTTCTGTCGTTCTCCCCATTGGTATTCTACTCCTTTCTTTAAGAGCTCATGGAGAGGTTTCGCAATTTTGCTGAAATTTGCAATGAAACGTCGATAGTACCCTATCAATCCTAGAAACCCTTTTAGTTCTTTTGTTGTTCTCGGCTGTGGGAAGAACTTCACCTTCTCCACCTTTGCCATATCCGGTGATATTCCCTTGTCCGTGATACAATGACCTAGGAATATTACCTCCTTCCTCAGAAATTCACACTTGTCCGGTTGCAACTTCAAATTGTGCTCTCGCAACCTGTCAAATATCTCCCGGAGTTTTTCGTTATGCTCCTGCAGGTTTTTCCCATAACATACTATGTCATCCAAATAGACAAAACATTTAACACCTTGTAAACCTGCCAATACTGTGTTCATTAGTCTCTGGAAACATCCTGGGGCTCCTTTCAGTCCCATCGGCATTCTTTTGTATTCGTAATGCTGATAGTTTGAGCTGAATGCCGTTTTCTCTCTGTCCTTCTCGTCCGTCAATATTTGATGGTACCCGCTTGCGAGGTCAAGCGTCGAGAAGTACTTGGCTTGCCCTAATTGATCCAGGATATCGGAGATATTCGGCAGTGGAAATGCATCGCCTACCGTGATGTCATTTAATTGTCGGTAGTCCACTACTATTCTCCATTTCTGCTTGCCACTTGCATCCAACTTCTTTGGAACTAACAGTAACGGTGCGTTCCATGCGCTCTTGCTTTCGACAATTATGTCATCCTTCAGCATTTGTTCTATCTGCTCTTTTAGCACTTCCTTTTGCGCTTCAGGGATTCTGTACGGTCTAGCGTTCACTACCTTCCCCGCGTGTTCCGGCGCAATCGGTATTCTATGTTTCACTGCAGAAGTATAGGACAGTTTGTCCCCCGGTAGATGAAATACATCTCCGTACTCCGTGCAGACCTCTGCTAGAGCGCTCTTTTCTTCGACATTCAAATGATCCATTCTGAGTTGCCTTCGCAACACACTAGCACGACTTTCCGTCTTACCTACTGCTTCAGTGCTACATTTTACTTCGCGTACTTTCGCTATTCTTTCTAACTCTTCCGTTACTAATCTGACATTTCCTAGTCGAACTCTGTCCTCTGACACGTTTAATGCACTTACAATGCATTTCCCATTTCGCACTTTTACTAAGGACTCTGGTACATGTACCCCTTGTGCAATCTCCTGCCTCGGTATGACCATTTCTCTTTCGATTCCCCGTGGTACCTTTCCGTCCACTTTCAACAACATTATTCTTTCTTCCCGGGGCCCTATCTCCCCGCCTATTTCTGAATCTGCTTCTATCTCTTGTCCCTTTGGTTCTTCCTCTACTACTAAGGGTATATCTCGCCCTTTTAGTCTTATTATTTTACCCGCATAGTCCAGCTTAGCTCTATGCTGTGTTAAGAAATTTCTTCCTATCAATCCGTCGTACGGAATGTCTAAACCTCTACCGTACACGTGAAATTTCTGTTTCACCTCTTCAGATCCGTCTATACTTAAGTTTATTTGTACCGTGCCTATTGTGCTAACGGCTTCACTCGTTACACCTTTTAACCGAAGCTTTTCTGTTTCATTGATTCCCAGCCTACTCTTTACCGGAATGCTCGTCCTCATTAACAAACACAATTGTGCTCCTGTGTCTATTAGCAACTTTAAATACTTCTTTAGTTCTACGCAGTACAACATTACCACGTCGTTTTCTGTTGCACAGTCGATTACCCTCACTATGGGTTTACCTATTGCAACAAGGCCCGACTGCGCGGCCTTGCCGCCTCTTAGTTTCCCTGTACTACCTTTCCTGTTTTGCTCGATACTGGCACCCTGCCTTTTCTCCAGGCGTGCCAGGGCCCTTCGTGGCAGTCTTTCGCGTAGTGGCCCTGCCGCTTACACTTAAAGCATGCAACATCTTTTACTCTTGTGCACGGAACTCCGCAGTTCCCTGGTAAATTACACTGTGGACATCTCCACTATCGTAACCCTCCATCGGTTTCTCTATGATTCCCTCTGAATTCCCTTACATCTATCGGGTGAACTTTCCTTAACCGCACCCTGCATTCCATGTCTGTGTGTCCCGGCTTGTCACACCCATAGCAAAAGTTTGTAAATTCTTTACCTGTCATGACTCGTACTCTATGCTCTGGCCTGCTTTTCCTACACTTGCTCGCTATGTGACCTCTCGGCCCACAATTGAAACATTTTAACTCTTTACTTTCTCTCACGTTTTTCACAGCTCCCTTATTTCTAGTGTACGTTACCCTCGGGGCTAGTCCCCGCTCTCTCATGGACAATATCGCACTCTCCTCCTGCAGTGCCAACTCCACTGCTGCTGCCAACGTGATTTCATCGCCTCTACTTCTCACTATGGTTTGTATTCTGTCATTACTTAAACCCTGAATAAAACACGCTCTTCCTAAGGAGTCAACTAGTTCTATTGCACCTTTCAAGTTTTCTCTGGCCGTAACTCTGTTTACCGCTTCGCGAAAGTCTCTCTGCATTTCATCAATTCTGCTTGCCCACATTGCTATCGGTTCCCCTTGTCCCTGTCTGGCTTGGAAAATTTTACATGCGTAGTAGTCTATAGTACGCTTACTGGCATAATTTTCCTCTAAAACGTGTTTCACCTCTTGCCACGTACCTGTGCGTTCACGCACCTGCAATCTCGACCTGGCCTCACCGGTTATCTTTGCTTTCACGAACTTCAATAATGTTTCGTGTTCCTCAGGCTTTACTAATTCAAAAGCTGCATCGACATTTTCGATAAATTCTCTTAACTCCTTCTTGTTCCCTTCGAACACTTTCGACACAATACATAGAGCCTCTTTCACTGACATCTTACCACTGGTGGAGGATGACGCAACTTCATTATTTAGGGGCATCTTTACTAAGTTAACACTTTACACAACAAAATACAATATTCTTAATACAGTTTTACAATTACCGCTTCTTTTGTGGTGCGCCGTCTGCTCTGTTGGCTCGCGTCGTCCTGCGCTGCTTCGCGCTCTCCTTGTGCCCGCGCTGTCCCGCGCTGTCCCGCGCTGTCTCTGCGCCCGCTCTGTCCCGCGCTGCTGCGATGCGCCGGCCGCCGCTCTGCTGGGCTGTGCCGACCCCGTCGCTCTCCTCGGCTGCCGCTGCTACGGCTGCTGCCGCTTCTGCTGCTGCTCGGCCCGGACCCTCGGACTCGAACGCTGGCCTCTCAGGCACCTCTGTGCCTCGTCGCTCTGCGTCGCGCTGGCGCTGTCCTGCGTTGCCCTGCACCCGCGAAGACTACCTTTCTGGACTCTATCGTACTGGTGCTACTAATGCTGAAAGTTGCGAGTCGCCACAACTTCCTGCCAATTGCCACAGTCGCTGTAGCAAAATCTAATGTCTCTGCCTCCTATTTGCCTATGCGCCTTTGTGATAACCCCACACCTGGCACCAAAAAGTTTTTATTTATGTCGCGTCCCAAGCGTGGGTATTGCGAGGGATTGGGCGACACGGTTCGTGGATGGGATTTTAGCCGGTTGACCGTAATGAGAGGGAGACTTTTGATCTGGCTAAGATGTATAATCCCTGGTTTTCACAAGGCTAGGAAGGTGATAGAAATTAAAGTCGTGATAACTTTAATAAATTGCAGTTTATTCTAAGTGAATACAAATCGCCCTATCTGACGGTGGTTGCACTCACAGGAAGGCCAAGTCTAACACAGAGACGGTGACTGACTCCACCGTTCCGACTGCCTACTAGAAGTTCTGCAACGTTTCTTAACACCCTACGTTAGAGTCCCGCGGCTACGCCCTGACGCTCTCCAGCGACTATCTCCGGCTGCCTGCCTACAGCCCGTTCCCCAGCCCAAGTCGGCTGCTGCTATCTAACTCTTCGCCCTCACCAGACAAAACTTAGCTGCCCAGAGCGGCGTGCTCTCGGGTTTTGTTAGCGTTTCCCCTTCGACCCCGCCAGCGCTTGGCCTGACGTAGCGTCGAAGGCAACGTGCCCTTATTTGGTATCGTTAAAACATTGTTGTTGCTATTGTTCTTCAGAGGCTGAGTGGAGGAGCAGAGGCGCCTCTCCCTATATGGTCACGCACTGCGTCCTGAGCCCTTCATTGGCTCCTCATGACGTAGTGCGGTCCCCACCAAGGGCCCTCTTTCTTTCTCTCTCCACTCCCAGACCTCTCTCTCTAGCCAGGAATGCTTACTGTTGATATTCTTAATTGAATGCTTATCATGAGTCCCTGCACAGACCCTCGTTTGTATCTACCGGCTGTTTACTTTCTTATCAAAGCACCCAGCTGCCCTGCAGCTCGAGTGCCGCCTCGGCTGGCCCTTCTGCCACGCCTGGCGTCCCACGCTACAGTTTTAACTTCGTCCCACGTACTATTCTTAAGGTACTGCAATTAGACTTGGCTTGTTCCTGCGGTTACAACAGTGGGTTGTTCATTTTGGAAGAGAGAAATGCAATAAACAGACAAAGCAAGCAAAAAAGTAAGTACAAAAGCAAAGAAAATTTCCGCAGCGCCCTCCTGAAAACACTGATTAGCAAAAACTCTATAAGATACGCTATTCAAGCATGTAAACACGCCTCTGCAAAGAAAAGCCAATGTAGATTTAAGGCGGCAGCAAAACACGAAAGAGAATCAGTGGCCGTCATGCACTGGGTTCCTCTTAATACTCATCGCTCATGTTGTATCCTCCCTCGATATCGCAAATGGGGTGCCTAGGAAACCTGCTTCGGGGGTATCTAGACAGCAATTGAAGCAAATAGTATTAAAGAGACTTATTACTAAATGAATCAATGACAATACCTAACTTTGACAATAACACCGAAGTGTGGCAAGGAAAGGGCGACATGTAAATAAGAAATCTCTTCAGTATATACAATTCCTGAGTCGCTGGTCTTGATGTTCCTAATCTCGATGCTGCTGTAGAAGTGACAGCGACCAGATGGGCGCGGCGCTTACGTTCTCTTCGCCTAGAGGTCGCTGCTGCCGCGTTGTCGTCCTCGAGAGGCGTGCTATTGGCTGACGTCTTCTCCACAGCCTCTTGCTCTAACGTTCCTGACTGGCGTGATGGGGTTTGACTTTACACCAGAACAAATTTACTCATGTATGTGAAAACAGATGGTTCAGTGATTAATGTGCATAATTACAGTGTGGCAACTGCAGCAATAATCAGTTATGTGCTGATCATTTGAAAAGCGCAATAGGTAATCTTAAATTAAAAAGAATTGTAGAACGACATATGATCAGAAATAAAACTCACAGATGTAATACTCCACTTAGGAGATGTTATACCAGGTATCATGTAACATTGATCTCCTCTATCACATTACAGGAAGCCAGAGAAACTATTCTCTTTTTCCACATATTCCATTTGGCCGTCCTCAGTGCATTTTCCTCTGTCAGGCATCACGTCTACAACGCGTCTGCAGGGGCCGCCCTGCTGCCAGCTGCACAGCAGCCCTGGACAGACAGCCGCCCCTGCCGATAGCATCTCCATTGCCTCAGGCATCAGTCTGCCCAACTATTGCTTGCAGGAAATGTACATGTGAATGAGGAATTTGTGTAGGCGATTGTGTCAGAAAATTTAACATGTCAGATGGTGTGTGAATGCCACTTCACTCTCAAGGGGTAAAACCTGAAACCACTCAGGCTATTTAAAAGAAATGGCTACAAAGCTAGAGAGATCTTTCGCTTTCGCCAAAACAGGCAGTAGAAGATTACAGTGAGCAGAGTCAGTTCTCAAACAGAGGACTGCCAGGGACTGCCAGTTAACAGCTAACAATCTTTGATATAATGACAAAGTAATACAATACTCTTTGAGATTGAGTATCCAAAAGCAAGTTATATTCAATGAAATATGAACAACAGATCAATTTCGTTTAGAGTAAAGAAAGCTGGAGGGGTGACGAGATGCACTAATAAAGCTGTGAATGGTAGATGGCGCATGCGAAAAATAAAATTAGTATAATCTTAATATTGTCCTGCCTATTTTGTGCCACCAAAGTACAACCGTCAAAAGAACTGAAGTTGCACTTCAGACAGAAGGCAGACTGTCAACTATGAGCACAAAACAGCAACATATAGTTCACAATGCTGGACACACACATCAGCCACAAGGGTGCAATTACGGTTGTAGTTAGAGTACTGGCAATAAAATTCTCTACTTTGGCCTATAAATCAAGTATATAATTGAAATTAAGTTAGTGCTTCAGTAATCAAATTAAAGGTCGATACGTTTATTGATCGCAATTATAGAGTGGCTCTGACTGTTGCAGGATGCTAAAGCAAAATATTTCTTCTCAGTTTTTGTAAAAGTTAAGGTATCCAATACGGCTCCAAGCAAAATCAGCTGCAGCCTATGAATGTCTCATACTACTCTATGTAAATGTTGTGTAAGTTATACCCTCCACAATAATCAGTCAACCATTCGATGTTCAACAGTGAATAAGGATATTTCATTGCAAACATGTTTTGGAGATGTTTATCTGCAGTATTCATTGATAAGTATGTACAAAATATTAACCTAATCCATGTCAATTTGCATCGACTTTGAAGACACTGGTCATAAAAATTCCAGCTCACGGTTTCCTCGCAACGTACCCTTAAGACCATGGATAAAGGCAGTGCACATATCGTAACAACTTGATAACGTTTAATAGCGTTACAAAAAGTGGCAGCTTGCTTTAATTGATCAGAAATATAAAACTGTGCATAATACAAAATGCGAAAATGTTGTGTTCTATGATTTGAATATCAGTGAATAAAATCTAGAATCAGTCAACCCATACAGATACCTAGGGATAACTGTTTGTAGGGATATGGCCATAACGACCACAAAAGCACAGTCATAGGTAAAGTAGATAATAGACTACGATTCTTTCACAGGATATTGGGAAAATGCAGTGAGTCTACAGGAAAACAGCCAACAAAATTCCTTTGTATCCATTCTTGAACGTTGATATAGTATGTTGGACTTGTAGAGAATAGAACTAACAGGAGATTTTAAAAGCTTACAAAAAGGATATCACAAACAGTATTTCACTGTAGTATTTAAATTTACCATTCTTTCTGTGTTCCACATGGGAATGGAAAGAAAACAGAAGCTAAGAGTACCATATGGTACAGCTGTAATGGTCCACTGCCACCTACCTGTAGGGTTTGTATAGTGTGAGTATTGGTGTAGATGTGTTGAAGAACCTAACAGAGCAATGCACAGTAAATGGCAGACTGGTGTAAAGTGATTATGAATGTACAGCCTATGTTTGCTAGATAATTTAAGTAAACACCTTGAAAAATTGCTGTGTCTATCCTATAAATACAGTAACAACTACTGTCACCAGATTCTTACTGAACAATAGGCACACATTTATAAAACCGCTGCTGGGGCTCGCTCCTCCGCCGATCTCTCGTCTGCTGATGCTCTTTGTCGCTGTATTTTAACTTCATCCACTTGTAAACTATTGAGGCCATAGTGTAGACAAATATGAAACAAATTATTCAAAAAAAAAATTTGTAAATATCTCTAACAGTGGTATCACACACGTGGAGGTTTCTCAAACCTTCTTTGTAAATCTCACCGCACACGAAAAAGAAAGAAACCATAAGCCATGTGTCATAGTTTAACAGTTATAAGGTTGGTATTGTTGCCATTAGCTTGGAGATAATCCATAACCGCCTTTTTAGCTTTCTCTATGGTAAAGTGGCAAACAGCCAGAAGACGTTGATTTTAAAACAAATTTGAACATGTTGGATCATGGTATGAATCTCCCAGGGATTTTTTCGATAATACTTCTCAAAACTGCCCGTTACTAGAGTTTGCGATCCTTCAATGAAAACAGACTCTTACATCTCACGTACTGACACTTAGAAATCACAGTGCAGATAGTTAGGAACACGAAGCTGCTACTACCATGTACAGTAGGGGATATGTTAAAATGTCAGCAACTAATGTAACATCACTCAGAATTTTCTTATGTTTCTGGAACAAGAACAACTGTTCATCTTTCCTGCTGTCCTGATACACTGTTCTAAGTCGTTCCCTTAGTCTGCAGTGGGTGGCGTGCATGTTACACAATGGTCTGTTCTGAACAACAAACTGATTCTCTCAGAGACAATACGCTCAAACTTGCCACTTGAATACAAGGCCTATTTCCTCAGTCTCCTCAACAACAGCAAAAGTAATATTGGTAATGCCGTGCGCTCGGCTGTTGGCAGCACTGTCAGCGAACTTCAATCGAAACGAATTTCAGGCTATGGCAGGCCCAGCTGTCAGGCATTGCAGTGATCTGACGGGAAACTGTGTAACCACTGCGGCAACGCCATTGACGCTCTCTGCGTTCACCAGATGAAAATAACATACTTTACCAATACATTACATACTGTAGTATGCTGTGGAATACTGCAAATGTTCTTGTGTTGGGTGAAAACTTGATACGAATGTAAACATACTGTATTGCTAAAACGTCTAGTACATATGCTGTTTCCTCATCTGTCTTGTATAAAAGTACATGGTGAGCCACATAAGCTCTTTGTACAAACACACAGGCCATGACGCTAAAGTGCTAATACATATAAATGTGCCTAAGTGATAAATCCATGTTTCGTTATGTTTCATTTCGAATTGTTACCTGATAACTATACATTCAATTCATCAAGTATAAGTGTATGAGTTCAATATCTGAATTGAAACTGTAATAGAACGGAAACTGTATGTTTCCAGATGTGGTTTCCTATTCAAGATATTATGAACTCACCTCTGTAAGTCCTAGATTTGTAACGGATATTTCCAAACACCCTGTATGCATACGAGTTATATTTCTGAGAGAAGAATCAATAATTACTTACCTACCAACACAACTTATTAACAGAGTCTGTTGAAAAATCAGACCAGTTCTCATTACTTCAACTCTTAACTACACAAAAGTGAGATATACATTTGATGAGGCTGCAAAACCATTTTAATTAGTTTCGTGCCTTTACAAAGCTGCATGGGTCATAGCCTTCTCAACAATTTCCTCCCATTTACTTTCCTTCTCCATCCTCTGATTCCTAGGGTTCTGATGTTTCCTTCCACATCATCCCTTGGTATCAACTTCATAACAATAGAGCCACGTCACATCACAATTATGATTGTCTTAAAGAACATCTCGTTCTCATTTGTGAAATCGAAATGTCTTCAAAGGCTACAAGGTAAAGATCTTTCTTGTTTTGACTCATGAGCCGTGGGACGAACTTGCCAGCAACTATGAGCATTCCAAGATGCTGTGTCAGGATTTCGTGACATGATCCAACTGAAATGCTACATTCTACTGCACTCTCTCGGACAATCAGTCTTCTATTGACAGGCACAATTTCATTCACGTTCCTGACAGCGTCTTCGGTAGACGTCGAAGGGCGTCCTGAGCGAGGGTCATCTTCAACTTTTGTCCGGCAGGTTTTAAACCATGTGGAACATTCGTAACGCCGAGTACGGCTTAACTACTCATCAGCGTAGGCTTCCCGCATCACTTGGTAGGCCTCTGTAAAGGTTTCCCTGACTTTCACGAAGTTAATGCAGACGCCGTGCTCCTCTAACTTTGCCATCACGACATTCGCGCAACTTTCTACTCACTACAGCATTGAACCATAACTAACGGAACTTCCGGTAGTTAGAAGTTAAAATGTATATGTAGTGTGACTAGGGCCTCCCCTTGGGCAGACCGTTCGCCGGGTGCTAGTCTTTCGATTTGACGCCATTTCGGTGACTTGCGCGTCGATGGGGATGAAATGATGATGATTAGGACAACACAACACCCACTCCCTGAGCGGAGAAAATATCCGACCCAGCCAAGAATGTAACCCGGTCCCTTAGGACTGACATTCTGTGGCGCTGAACACTCAGCTAATGGGGGCGGACAGTTACACGTTAAACACAGGCGTTTTCAGGGATACCAACCCAATTCGTTCCAACACACCATTGGTCCGAAATTACGAATGTTCAGGAAATTTTTTAACATACCTCGTACACTATAAAATAACAGAGAGCGACAGCTCAACAGAAACCCATGTCTCACTGCGTGTGTGTCGGAAGACACTACAGAAGAACCCCTAGTTATTTCGACTCACATAAACCATGTGTCAGGCAATGTGGATTCTCAGCCCCCCAAATGCGTCAGTTTTTCTTATTGACGAACCCAAGCAAATGAGGTGGGCTTCATTGCTAAACCAAACCGGCATGCGCATATTAATTCCCATCTTGCCCGGAGGCCAACCGTGCAGTTCGAACGTCTTAAAGCAAACCGTTCAGAAGTTCTGACGATTTGGTTTCATGTAGTCCAGCAAGTGTCACCCTCTACCTATATATCCTTACGTGTCGACTATACGATTTCAGACGCTTTTTCCAGGTCTGCAAGTCCACTGAAAATGTGCTGTTTAGCTCTAATTACTTTCCACTACTAAAGTAAAAGCCCGAATTTCCTGTGTGGTACTTTTTATCTCTCCTTTAATAGTAAATTGTATAGATAAGTGATTTTTAATCAAGAATTGGAAAATGGTCGTTGGATAAGCAGCTGGCAGTCGAAGAAAACTTATGGCCAACTAACTAATGTCGGTGTTGGCTCACTCAAACGCATAGAGCGCAATC
This sequence comes from Schistocerca americana, assembly GCF_021461395.2. NCBI lineage: Eukaryota > Metazoa > Arthropoda > Insecta > Orthoptera > Acrididae > Schistocerca > Schistocerca americana. Next base: position 103,688,684 of record NC_060129.1, on the reverse strand, counting down.
CCCGGCTATACGGATGCGCTGTGCAGCCTATGCCCGACAGCAGAGCACCGACCCGAGCGTACGAGAGTCATACGGAAGAATGAGTGGCAGAGACGGAGAACATTCGATGACGAGTCGCGCGTTTCGCCACGGGATCGTCCACTCGACGCAGGAATCTTACAGAGATTTTCAGCAGACAGCAGTGGCAGTCGCTACAAGACAGTTGCTTTGTACCATGGAGAGGTCTTCTGCTGAAACGAGAGCGTGCGATCAAAGAAGAGACGGGAAACGCATCACTTCCTCTCACATGTGACTCGTGAAACCAGCACAACCAGAAAATCAGAGAAAGCAGGGCCAATGCGAATGTTTATAGAAAGCCGTTCGGTCCACACCGTTCGAGAATGGAACAAGCGAGGGGGGGGGGGGGGGGAGAAGGAGGAAATCACAGTGGTAGCAGAAATACCCTCCGCCACACACCGTAAGCAACTTACGGAGGGCAGATGTAGATATGGAAAGGCAGGCGCTGATCGCATGGAAGCTCAAGACAGGAAAATCTGCCCAGGCTTTGACGAAAACTACAGAGTCCGCAAGCAAAGCACAAACGCATGTAATAGAAGCAGCCTCATCAGTCACTTCAAACCTGGTAGTGACCACAACTCATCTTACTGAATTTGCTAGTATCACGTCGTCATTTGAAATATGTATGTCAGTTTGACAAAAGCACTTATTAAATACACATATGGTGCCCGTTCTTTAGGACATGTCTGAAAGGACGGACACCGCATATACACTGAAGCGAAAAAAGCAACTGGTATAGCCATACCTATTGAAACACAGAGATATGTAAACAGACAGAATACAGCACTGCTGTCGGCAACTTCTACACTACTGGCCATTAAAATTGCTACACCACGAAGATGACGTGCTACAGACGCCAAATTTAACCGACAGGAAGAAGATGCTGTCATATGCAAATGATTAGCTTTTCAGAGCATTCACACAAGGTTGGCGCCGGTGGCGACACCTACAACGTGCTGACATCAGGAAAGTTTCCAGCCGATTTCTCATACATAGACAGCAGTTGACTGGCGTTAGCTAGTGAAACCATGTTGTGATGCCTCGTCTAAGGAGGATAAATGCGTACCGTTTCCGACTTTGGTAAAGGTCGGATTGTAGCCTATCGCGATTGCGGTTTATCGTATCCCGACATTGCTGCTCGCGTTGGTCGAGATCCAATGACTGTTAGCAGAATATGGAATCGGTGGGTTCAGGAGGGTAATACGGAACAAAGTGTTGGATCTCAACGGCCTCGTATCACTAGCAGTCAAAATGACAGGGATCTTATGCACATGGCTGTAACGGATCGTGCAGCCACGTCTCGAACCCTGAGTCAATAGATGGGGACGTTTACAAGACAACAACCATCTGCACGAACAGTTCGACGACGTTTCCAGAAGCATGGACTATCAGTTCGGAGACCATGGCTGTGGTTACCCTTGACGCTGCATCACAGACAGGAGCGCCTGCGATGGTGTACTCAACGACGAACCTGGGTGCACGAATGAATCTAGGTACTGTTTAGAGCATCATGATGGTCGCATCCGTGATTGGGGACATCGCGGTGAATGCACATTGGAAGCGTGTATTCGTCATCGCCATACTGGTGTATCACCCGGCGTGATGGTATGGCGTGCCATTGGTTACACGTCTCGGTCACCTCTTGATCCCATTGACGGCACTTTGAACAGTGGGCGTTACATTTCAGGTGTGTTACGACCCTTCATTTGATCCCTGCGAAACCCTACATTTCAGCAGGATAATGCACGACCGCTTGTTGTAGGTCTTGTACGGGCCTTTCTGGATACAGAAAATGTTCGACTGTTGCCCTGGCCAGCACATTCTCCAGATCTCTCACCAATTGAAAACGTCTGGTCAATGGTGACCGAGCAACTGGCTTGTCACAATACGTCAGTCACTACTCTTGATGAACTGTGGTATCGTGTTGAAGCTGCATGGGCAGCTGTACCTGTACGTGCCATCCAAGCTCCATTTGACTCAACGCCCAGGCATATCAAGGCCGTAATTACGGCCAGAGGTAGTTGTTATAGTTACTGGTTTCTCAGGATCTATGCACCCAAATTGCGTGAAAATGTAATCACATGTCAGTTATGGTATAATATATTTATCCAATGAATACCCGTTTATCATCTGCATTTCTTGTTGGTGTAGCAATTTTAATGGCTAGTAATGTATATAATTTCATTAAACATTGAAAAACACTTGTGCACTGGTACAGATATATATATATATATATATATATATATATATATATATATATATATATATATATATACGGGGCTATTACAAATGGTTGAAGCGATTTCATAAATTCACTGTAGCTCCATTCATTGACATATGGTCACGACACACTACAGATACGTAGAAAACCTCATAAAGTTTTGTTCGGCTGAAGCCGCACTTCAGGTTTCTGCCGCCAGAGCGCTCGAGAGCGCAGTGAGACAAAATGGCGACAGGAGCCGAGAAAGCGTATGTCGTGCTTGAAATGCACTCACATCAGTCAGTCATAACAGAGCAACGACAGTTCAGGACGAAGTTCAACAAAGATCCACCAACTGCTAACTCCATTCGGCGATGGCATGCGCAGATTAAAGCTTCTGGATGCCTCTGTAAGGGGAAATCAACGGGTCGGCCTGCAGTGAGCGAAGAAACGGTTGAAAGCGTGCGGGCAAGTTTCACGCGTAGCCCGCGGAAGTCGAGGAATAAATCAAGCAGGGAGCTAAACGTACCACAGCCGACGGTTTGGAAAATCTTACGGAAAAGGCTAAAGCAGAAGTCCTACCGTTTACAATTGCTACAAGCCCTGACACCCGATGACAAAGTCAAACGCTTTGAATTTTCGGCGCGGTTGCAACAGCTCATGGAAGAGGATGCGTTCAGTGCGAAACTTGTTTTCAGTGATGAAGCAACATTTTTTCTTAATGGTGAAGTGAACAGACACAATGTGCGAATCTGGGCGGTAGAGAATCCTCACGCATTCGTGCAGCAAATTCGCAATTCACCAAAAGTTAACGTGTTTTCTGCAATCTCACGGTTTAAAGTTCTTCTGCGAAAAAAATGTTACAGGACACGTGTATCTGGACATGCTGGAAAATTGGCTCATGCCACAACTGGAGACCGACAGTGCCGACTTCATCTTTCAACAGGATGGTGCTCCACCGCCCTTGCATCATGATGTTCGGGATTTCTTAAACAGGAGATTGGAAAACCGATGGATCGGTCGTGGTGGAGATCATGACCAGCAATTCATGTCATGGCCTCCACGCTTTCCCGACTTAACTCCATGCGATTTCTTTCTGTGAGGTTATGTGAAAGATTCAGTGTTTAAACCTCCTCTACCAAGAAACGTGCCAGAACTGCGAGCTCGCATCAACGATGCTTTCGAACTCATTGATGGGGACATGCTGCGCCGAGTGTGGGAGGAACTTGATTATCGGCTTGATGTCTGCCGAATCACTAAAGGGGCACATATCGAACATTTGTGAATACCTAAAAAACTTTTTGAGTTTTCGTATGTGTGTGCAATGCATTGTGAAAATATCTCAAATAATTAAGTTATTGTAGAGCTGTGAAATCGCTTCAATCATTTGTAATAACCCTGTATATATATATATATATATATATATATATATATATATATATATATATATCACAAAACACAACAATATTTTTTAAACTCCAGGCCTGAAGGGCCGCTGAACATTCACAACTGTAATGTCAGAATAACAACCTTAAGATTGAACATAAGGAGATAATCACGGTTAAAGGACCCAAAACTTTTGATTAATTATTCACCAATACAATAAGTTACTCAAAGGAATGATTTTAATCATTAGGCCAGAAAGGCCAATCAAATATAACCACAAATGCTGTTTTGATAATGCTGCATGAATGCAAAACCAACAGTTAATTTACTTCGTCCAAAGGAGCAGTAAAGACAAAATGAAAAATTCATATCCCAAAGGTGTTTTTTTTTAATGAAGCAAGCTAACAAGATAAAATTAATAACCAAAAAAAGGGTAGTGACGTCGCCACTCGGCCTGAAGGGCCTGAATATCAGTAGTAATAAATATTTGAGAATGGTTGAAGCTGTGCTAGGTTCAAATGATTCAAATGGCTCTGAGCACTATGGGACTTAACATCTGAGGTCATGAGTCCCCTAGAACTTAGAACTACTTTAATCTAACTTACCTAAGGACGTCACACACATCCATGCCCGAGGCAGGATTCGAACCTGCAACCGTAGCGGTCGCGCAGTTCCAGACTGAAGCGCCTAGAATCGCTCAGCCACTCCGGCCGGCCAGCTGTGCTAGGACTGCCTGCTTTAGCAATATGGCGCAGACCAGCAGAATAACTAGAAACTTCACCTACGTGGCGAATCGTTCACGTAGGGCATCACAGCAACTCGCTATTACACATAAAATAAAAATTACTAAACATTGAAACACATGGTTCAAAATATAACTCCTATCTAGGCAGGAACTAGTGATGACGCCCACTGGCCTTCGTAAATCTTCGACTTAGTAAATGTGACAGCCAGAACTAAATAATAATACCACCCAACAAATTGTAAAATACAAGATCGTTATTGCACTTGGGTCAGAATAAAATTTCAACCACAGATAATATTTTAGGTTCAGTTATTAAGGCACAGAGAGTTAACACTCTTTTCTAGTGATAGTTACACTTGACAATATAACAGCAGATCACGGAATCGGGATTTCAGGCACGCCTCAGCCCACTAAAATTGCGAAACACCATGGCACACGACCTTAGAGCAAAACACACCCGACGACACGGGCAGAAATTGAGTGAGACACCTCAAGTCAAGAAATTCCCACCGTTAGTCCAGAAGGCAGACAAGCATTCGGCGACAGGTTGCAACCAGCACCAACTCGAGCTATGTCAATCGCCCCAGTTCCACCATAGCAACGTGGACCGCCGCGTCAACAGTTGCCACCCCGAGCTTCCTTATCACACAGCCCGTCCAGAACGACTGCCGCCGTCCCCAGTACACACACTCGTAGCAATCACGTGCGTTCACAGGAAGTTGTACCACCTTTCCCGCAACATTGCGCTGCCACACAACCGGAAACAAAACTCCCCGTCTCACTCCGGCAGCAGCACTCGATACTCACGTCGTCAGCAGGTTTCTCCTCGCACGCAGCGCCGTCCGTAATTTAAAAGCAAACGGAGCAATCGCGGCAGAGCAAAGCCAAGGCTCTGGAAGACGACACACCAAACCTAGGCAAAGATGAAGATGATACGGTTCAATCTCCCCCCCCCCCTTAAAGGCGGAAGTGGGGGTGGAAAACCTGCGTTTGCCCCCTGACATTCTGAACGGTGATCAATCGTACTCAATTTGAGCTGACTCAGGTGTGCCTTCACCTTTTTGTTTTAGGGTCCTGCAGTGGAAGGTTCACCGGTGAGAGTCTCTTAATAACCTTATATGGACCCAAAAATCTAGGCAGCAGCTTCCCAGTGACTTCTTGAGTGGCCTGACTCTGACCCCAAAAATTCTTAAGATACACTTCCTGCCCCATCTGGACTTGCGCGGGTTGTCTACCCTTACTGTAACGCAGCTGCTCCCGGCGATGTACCAGTCTGATGTTTCTTCGTGCTGCCTCCCACTTTACTTTATTTCCTCCGGGTTGACCTGCTCTGGTAGCAGATCATTAAGCGAACACAAATTGGACAACGGAGAATTCAACGGGAAGGCAAACATTAATTTAGCACGAGAAAATTTGTGCGCTTCGTGGTGAGCGGTATTAAAAGAAAAAGAAAACCAGTGGAGAGAGAAATCCCACCGTTGTTGTGACCCAGAATGGTACGCAATGAGCGCGGACGTTAAATTCCTATGGACTCTTTCAGCGAAGGACGGTTGGGCATAATAAGGTGTAGTGGTAATATGAGAAATACCCCGGTCAAAACAGAATTGTTTAAACTCTTTAGAAACAAAAGCGGGGGCGTTATCGCTCACTAGCAACTTTGGCGGGCCAAGGCTAGCGAAAACCCTTTCGAGATGTTGAATACTAACACTAGCAGTAGTACCGCTGCTAGCAATTAACCACACAATCCTGGTGAAGGCGTCTACCATGGCGAACACGAAGCGATTGCCTCTCTGGGTACGCGGTAAGGGACCCAAATAGTCAATATAGATTTTATCTAAGGGTCGAGATTCTCGAGTAGATTGCAAGAACCCTTTCTTGGGCCCAGTATCCGGCTTCGCCATCTTACAAGCCTCACACCCTTTAACAAGCCTTATTACATCGCGGACCAATCCCTTCCAAGTTTAACCTTTCGCTCACCTTGAGCAGGGTTTTATGGAAAGCTAAATGTCGGGGTGGATCAGTTTGGATTCCGTAGAAATACTGGAACACGTGAGGCAATACTGACCTTACGACATATCTTAGAAGAAAGATTAAGGAAAGGCAAACCTACATTTATAGCATTTGTAGACTTAGAGAAAGCTTTTGACAATGTTGACTGGAATACTCTCTTACAAATTCTAAAGGTGGCAGGGGTAAAATACAGGGAGCGAAAGGCTATTTACAATTTGTACAGAAAACAGATGGCAGTTATAAGAGTCGAGGGACATGAAAGGGAAGCAGCGGTTGGGAAGGGAGTAAGACAGGGTTGTAGCCTCTCCCCGATGTTATTCAATCTTTATATAGAGCAAGCAGTAAAGGAAACAAAAGAAAAATTTGGAGTAGGTATTAAAATCCATGGAGAAGAAATAAAAACTTTGAGGTTCGCCGATGACATTGTAATTCTGTCAGAGACAGCAAAGGACTTGGAAGAGCAGTTGAACGGAATGGATGGTGTCTTGAAGGGAGGATATAAGATGAACATCAACAAAAGCAAGACAAGGATAATGGAATGTAGTCGAATTAAGTCGGGTGATGTTGAGGGTATTGGATTAGGAAATGAGACACTTAAAGTAGTAAAGGAGTTTTGCTATTTGGGGGGCAAAATAACTGATGATGGTCGATGTAGAGACGATATAAAATGCAGCGGCAAGGAAAGCGTTTCTGAAGAAGAGAAATTTGTTAACATCGAGTATAGATTTAAGTGTCAGAAAGTCATTTATGCCGGCCGAAGTGGCCGTACGGTTAAAGGCGCTGCAGTCTGGAACCGCAAGACCGCTACGGTCGCAGGTTCGAATCCTGCCTCGGGCATGGATGTTTGTGATGTCCTTAGGTTAGTTAGGTTTAACTAGTTCTAAGTTCTAGGGGACTAATGACCTCAGCAGTTGAGTCCCATAGTGCTCAGAGCCATTTGAACCATTTGAAGTCATTTATGTATGGAAGTGAAACATGGATGGTAAATAGTTTGGACAAGAAGAGAATAGAAGCTTTCGAAATGTGGTGCAACAGAAGAATGCTGAAGATTAGATGGGTAGATCACATAACTAATGAGGAAGTATTGAATAGGATTGGGGAGAAGAGAAGTTTGTGGCACAACTTGACGAGAAGAAGGGATCGGTTGGTAGGACATGTTCTGAGGCATCAAGGGATCACCAGTTTAGTATTGGAGGGCAGCGTGGAGGGTAAAAATCGTAGGGGGAGACCAAGAGATGAATACACTAAGCAGATTCAGAAGGATGTAAGTTGCAGTAGGTATCGGGAGATGAAGGAGCTTGCACAGGATAGAGTAGAATGGAGAGCTGCATCAAACCAGTCTCAGGACTGAAGACCACAACAACAACAAAATGTCCCCCGCACAAGGTCTGGTGAAAATATTTGAAAACTCCAGGCACTAAACTCCGGGGTACGTATAATTTAGGAACCTTATGGCGGTTAGTGCGAAAGCAGAGAAACCCCCGTTCCAAGGAGTAACCCGGAACAGTTTACCCGGCATTAAGTCTATCTACCACGGTTCGCAATTCGGGGTCCTGTCGTTGTTCCTCCTTAAGTTTACTGAACAGAGATGGAATTTCAGTTAACACAGCCATATTACAGGTGGCTAGATCGAAATGACAGTCCGCTTCCTCGACTTGAAACATGCAACTGAGAACGTCCGCCACTTGATTCTTTCCCCCTATAATACGACAAACATCGAACTAGAACGCCGAGATTCTAACGGCCCAACGCGCTATTCTTCCTGTCTTGCGTGGCCGAGCAAGCACCCAACTCAGGGCCTGATTGTCTGTTTCTAAACGAAACTGACGATGTCCCAAGTAGAATTTATATTTTTCCAAGGCGAATATGACCGCCAAAGCCTCTAATTCGTACACTGAGTAGTTGGCTGGTGACAAAGCTCGTGATGCGTAAGCGAGAGGACGCCTTTCCCCGTCCTGCTCCTGCAGCAAAACAGCCGCCACCCCTACGTTCGACGCGTCGGTTTGAACAACGAATGTACGATTGAAATCAGGGATCCCTAAGACTGGAGCGGTGCTTATTGCAGCTTTCAAGGCGACAGAGGCTGCCTGTTGTGAGTCGCCCAACACAAACCTTTCGCCTTTCCTGCGCAACTGGTTAATAGGCATGGCCAGTTGAGCGAAATTCGGTACGAACTTGCTAAAAAAATTCACCAAGCCGACGAAACGCGCGACAGCCCTTTTATCTGTAGGAATCGGAAAGGCATGAATAGCATGCGTCCTGCTATGATCAATAGCTACTCCCTTGCACGACAATATGTCCCAAAAAGGATATTCCGTTCCGGGCGACTTACCGAGGACGGTTTAACGGTTAGACCTGCCTCTTTCAATTATCCAAAAACCTGACTTAGATGTTCCAGATGTTCATAGAAGTTGGCGCTATGTATGACAACATCGTCCAAATAATTGAACACAAAGTTGAATTTAAAATCGCCTAACACCAAGTCTAACAGGCGTGATAAGACTGCCGCACCTGCTGCTGGTCCGAAGGGCACTCTATCAAACTCTAAAAGGTTGTAATCGGTACTAAATGCCGTTATCGGTTTAGATTCCTCAGCCAACGGTACCTGATAGTACGCTTGGTGCAAGTCCAGGACAGTGATAACTTTGGCTCCCGCGAACCAAGAAAAACAACTGTGCAAATGCCGGCCGCGGTGGTCTAGCGGTTCTAGGCGCTCAGTCCGGAGCCGCGCGACTCCTACGGTCGCAAGTTCGAAGCCTGCCTCGGGCATGGATGTGTGTGATGTCCTTAGGTTAGTTAGGTTTAAGTAGTTCTAAGTTCTAGGGGACTGATGACCATAGATGTTAAGTCCCATAGTGCTCAGAGCCATTTGAACTGTGCAAATCCGGGGCATAAGGTGATACGGAAGGGCGAATTACACCATTCTCCGGCAGTTGGTTAATGATTTTACGCAGTTCCTGCGTTTTGGGCGGAGATAAACGATACGGAGTTTGCCGCACCGGAATCTGATCAGTAAGCTGAATGTGATATTCGATCTTATTAGTGACCCCAAGCCGGTCGGTGAACACCTCCGGAAATTCATCCAACGCCTCTAATAATAACCTAGCCTGTTCATGAGTAAGATGGTCAACATTAACCTTGGCCGGCTGTGCCTCGACTCTACACACACCAGCCCCCAACCCATGAGCACAGAAACTAAAACTAAGCTCTGGTCTAAACTTGAAGTAAAAAGTTTTGCTCGCATAGTCTATCACACACTGAGTTAATTTCAAGAAATCACAACCCAAAATAAACCTCACAGATAAATTTTTAACCACCAAACAGACAAGTGGCCAAGACAACCTTTGAACGCCAAGCTTGAAACGTGCCTTGCGACCACTTCAAGGGTTTACACACCAGCGGAATACCACACGTGATTAACAGTGCTTAATTTCAGCAACTTAGCCAAGCCTTTGTAACGTTCAGTCATGATCAATCAATGAAACATTACTGCCAGAGTCTAACAAGGCGCAAATAGGTTCACCTCCTAGGCTAGCGCAAGCATATGGAAGCCGCCCGCCTTTCACCGCACGTACTCTATGGGATCCAGGAGGGAATGTCCTGATTAAGGCAATACGCTCCCATTTATGCTGGCCACAGCTGTTCGTATGCCAGCGCTTCGGTACGGTACATTGCTTAACCAAATGACCGGACATCCCCCAACGGTAACACAAGGCCTTGCCCGCGGAAGCTACTTGGCTAGACTACACCTCACGCGTGTCATTACCGACGGACGTATCGTCGTTCAATCTCAAGTCTCTCCTCTTAGAATCAGTGTAACGCACACTTTCAATAACAACCTGCGATTTATCTAAATCAGAAAACGATGTTGGTTTCTTTTTCTTTTTATTTTTATTCAGACATTTCAGCACACAATGCGAGTATACTAAGCCGTACCCCACTGACCTTGCCACCCGCACCGCCCCCGCCAGTCAGCCCGCACGCTAATCGATTAAAAAAGAGATACAAACAAACGAGCATAAACGCCTCAATGATACTGATTCTGTTATGTAAACGTTGTGTGTCTGTCCGAGATTTGACTCATCTACTTTGCACACGCTGTACAAAATATTTACTTGTCTACCTGCATCTGTTGCTACAGTAGAAAGAAGTTTTTCAACACTGTGGTGTACAAAGAGACGGCAGAGGGCGACAATGAAGGAGGATCGACTTGACGGCTCAGCTCTCTTGAACATCCACCCTCACAGTGATTGTCCTGTTGACGACGTGATTAACCAATTTGCCGGTAAGAATAGGCACATAGAATTCATCATTTAAGGAAGACAACCACAACTGTAACTTTTTTATATCGTAAGATGGCATTGTCTTGTATATGTGTATAATCAGTTTAAGTAAGAGTTTCTTAAACTTTGCACGTGACTTGCTTATTTTCTATTACAGTAAAAGTGAAGGTAGTTCAAGATAACTTTACCGCCCCCCCCCCTTGAGGTTTTTTCTGCATCCATCGTTGAATTAAGGTAACACTTTTTCGCACAGAATCAAATGGTACAGGAAACTTATGTCTGCAGATACTTAATAAAAATTACGAGCAGAGTGCCCTTTAGGAATAAACGCCTAACTCTCATTTAATACAATCATGTTCAGAAGAAAAAGAAAGAAAAAAAAAACAGAACAGATGAACGACTACAGATAGGACGCTCATATTCACATGACATGTACATTACTATGTTCTGCAGAAATGATTAGCATTTGAACCCTGTCGGCCCGCGGGTTCCAGGTCGACAAAGAAATCACAGCGTGACACCACCTGCCGGTACAGTACGCCTGCGGCTCTGGTTGTCGCTCTGAACCGGAGGCAGTGGCTCGGTGCGACTCGGGCAGACGTGCAGAAGGCCTCGCAGGCGTGTGCGCCAGCCGCACCGTCACATCAGTCAGTTTGAAAGAGCGCACACTGTCGGCATGAGAAAACGTGATGCATCCACACGGGAGACTGCTGCTCGTGTGGCACGAAGTGTTTGGGCAGTGGAGCGGGTGTGTGCGGAATGCTCCACGGAGGGCCGTGGAACACGACGGGGTGAATCAGGCCGCACCACCCGCGGAGACCGACACCTCATCCTAACGGCTGTAACACAACAAACTGGTAGCCACGATAGCACGAATTCTTCTTGCTCCACGATTACCGGTTTCGGTGAAACTAAAGCCGCCACCTTCGGGTCTTAGGACACATACAGGTTACAACACTGAGGCAGACATCCTAACGGCGTTGCAGGACAGAACTGGGTGCTTTCGCGTACAACTCTCTCGCGGATTGTAAAATTGTTGCTCTTTGGTTTATTTATTCTCTTTGTAACAACACATTTACGAAAAGAGTTACGTGAAATACTTTTAGCAATGCTGTGCTTTGCTTTTCTTTATCATCATTACCTTTTAGCGGAATAAAATGTATATATGGAAGTCTTATTGTTCTGTATCTGGCCTACAATTTAAGGAACGATTTTTCGTAACTGCAACTCATGCTAAGAATCAATATATCTTCCCTACTTCATAGTGATTAAAAGTTGAAATTACTTTGTTATGAACACTGATGTTACAGTTCGTGTGATCGTTCAAAAACACAAGTTCGCAGTGGATTTTATTTCTCGTTAAAATGCTATTTCATACCACGACTAGCCCAAGAACATGAGACTCTCATTAAAAAATACGTTGTCACTATAAAGTTTGCCAGATCAGAACGGAGCACAGCAAGATTCCTATCAGATTCTGAAGGTACATTAAATTATTTGCACTGTAAATTATATCCTATCAGCAGCCCGCGTCAATCTGCAACACATCATAAAATCTGCTGATCTTCACTGCCAGTCTGGGAGCTAAAAGAAATAATATTATTTTACTATTATTTTACCGCTTCCTTGCGGTATGCTCGACTATATTGTAAGTCGTTTAAATACGCCGCGGCAGCGGCTCATCGTTCTCCACACAGCTCAGCACCACAGATAATATTTATATAACTGAAAAATGTCTCAACAGGATGGGATAATATGCAAGCAAGCTTAACAATAAATAATACAAGTTTTCATTTAAACAACTCTATTAAAACCTTTAAATATCTCAGTGATTACAGACCTTTGTGAATTCACACGTAATGGCGTACATTGCTTAGTCTCGACAAAAGAATGCTACATTGGCGTTCTCTACGACAACAACAGGAGATCTTACTCGCACAACTTCCAAATTAAGACGACAAAGACATTCATATTCAACACGTATTATATACTAGTTCCTTTTTTAATCTCTGTTTAACATTTATCTTCTGTGTCGGTTTTATTACTCGCCGACGCAGACGTTTTCAGAAATAAATAATAAAAAAAAAATACAGAATTTTATACAATGACACAATATGATACATCTAATTCTCTAATTACTACACAATATATTGTTTTTGTTTCTCTAGACGTTACAATGCCCCCTGGCAGCAATTGACTAACGTTGGCAATGTTCGGCAATATGCTGCCACTAACGTCTGTTTGGTTATTGTCTGTTACCTTGGTTGGATCATTCACTTTACACTTCTTAGTTCTTTTACACTGTAGGTTTAATTACACTTTTTATACTGTTCTTTCACTTTGCGAGGTGACCGTCAACCTAGTCCCAGTGTCATTACATTTATTTGGCTCCCCCATTCGGGCTACGTGCGATCAGAAAACCTTGGAAAACTGCGCCGGAGCCATGGTCATCTCGTCTGGTTTGTTTTAAATCCCAGTTTGACCACAAAAAGTTCAGATTCTATCCCATGTTCACATATAACAAAGGCTATTTGTGAGAGCATGTTAAACCTTTAGTCTCTTTGTTACCCATATAATATTTGTGTTTTGGATTGTAATGAAAGTCACTTATTACACATTTTTACAGTAGTATCATGAATCGTCCTTGCATTTACTCGCGACAATTGGTTTAAAATGTCTAGCATTCATGCGAGTATACTTCATTAACATGACGAAAACATATTATATCTATATATCACTGAACCAATGAATACTTTGAGTCCGTATTGAATAACTCAAGAAAAAAAAAACAAATGTTTGTCACGTCATTTCGTGTCCACTAAACCCTATTCATGTTAGTGCATTAAACACATATTTGATAGTTCATTTGAATGACAACAATGTTGTACGGAGCTGGCGGCGCGAAGCAATTGTTGAGTAGCGTCGTCTGGAACGCCGCGTGCCGACGGCCGCTGGGTTCGACGACCGGCTCTCAGTAACAGCGACGTCGTGCTGACGTGGCGCCCAAGCAGTCGCGAACCGCGGCGAACCACTCGCCGATGTCGGTGAGTGGCAGTGGTTTACCGCGACCGGCTGGCTGGCGGCACGGCACTCGTCTCGGCTTCTCCGCATGGCTCCCCGTTGTAGCGCATGAAACAAACATTCCACAACGGTGTACTGTCTTTAAGGACACAGATTACTAGCTGTGGAAGAAGATGCAACTTGTTAAAAGCGTTTATTGTTCAGTAAGCCGTCGCTTCACTGGTATGCACAGGATGGTTTGGCGTGATAACAGGTTTCTTGTGGCATTGTGACACTGGTATTCAAGGTTCGTCACACGCACATTGTACTACACATTTTCACTCACTCCACGGTTGGTACACTGCCAGAGCGTCTTTCAACACGTGAAAATGTTTCGTAACACACATACTAAATGTCCCCGTCGAGCGATGTTCGTTTAACTCGCCTCCGAACGGATCAATAACTACTGTTTTTATACACTGTCTATTGTTCTTTGAGCACTGCACTAGGACAGTCTGTCACTCAACACTAGACTTATCGACGTATATATTGGTGCAGATACAACAGTCATTTTCTGTCCCTGCTACACACAATATTCCGTCCTTTCCTCTATTGTTTATGCACACAGTTTATTTTTTAATACCTTTTAATTGTTCTTCGCATACTCACTCTCATCTACATGGCGTCTATTTGTTTTTACCTTATCACAACACACTTTTCATATTGTTACTAGGCGTATATAGCCCTTTTGTAAAATTGTTTAATTTTCTTATCAGTGTAGCTTGCCTGGTTATCACCCATCTATCAAACAGATTTTACCATGTGCATGACAGCTTGACTTGGGCATACTGATCAATAAATACTTCATTTAGCACTAGCATTATTTTTAATGATTTTTCCTATATGACTACAGTGTAGGTTCCACATTGGTTGACTTAACTCGCGTATCGCGTAATGAATATTCAAGGGCGTGTACCAAGTACACACGCTTCAATTGAAGCATTGTTATATACAAAGCGGATTTTCCACGGAACGGGCTTGTTTTTTGATTAGCTTATGCTCCAGTGTCGTTCTCATATCACTACTGGCAGCAAACATCACATAATTGTTGCATATTACAGAGTCCATGTTTGGCTAATCAAGACTCTCTCTCTCAGGGTTCCTTATCCTAATACAATTACAACAGTTACCTTACTATATTAGATTGCATCATTAATTGCACTTACATACTACACATAGAAAATGGTTCAAGAAATTAATCCTTTGTATAATGATTCAAGAAATTAATCCTCACTTTATCAACAAGAAGATTGTTCGTTGCTTAATGAGCCTATAATTTTTAAATGGCTCTAATTGTCTATAAACAAAATCTTTCCTGTGTAAGCTATTGCCTACTTTCTGAATCCACTTCCTCCAAGTTTCATTACACACAAATTTCTTTCTTAATACTAACATACTTATATTCTAAAACACAATTAAAATCTTCTTACAACTATTACTCTTTATATGTGATATGTCACTGAATAAATAACTTCACATCTTTACGTGGATACAATCCTTTGATCTTCCCCGTATGGGGATGTGCTAACAAATAGCTACATTCGTGTGGCACGCTTATTACTTCAAAAGGCCCTGAATATAGCAATTGCCACTTACTATTCTGTTTTAAGGTGGCTGAGGATTTAGCGTGGTTACGAATAAGTACTAGATCTCCTACATTATATTTCTGTTCGTTAGTTACACCTCGGTCGTACTTTTCCTCCCTTGTTTCTGCCTTGACTGGTAGTCTCGGCAAAGGCGTGAGCCATTCATTCGGTGTCTCATTAAATCCATTCAATATCTCTACCGGTGGATAGCCTGTACTTGAATGGGGTGTTAAATTGCGTATTTCTACAAATTTCGGTACTAGCTCTGGCCATTTTGTATGTCGGTTCCCTATGTAGATTCTAAGGAACTTATTCAATTCTCTGAATATTCTTTCAACTAGACTGGCTTCGGGATGGAACCGGGATACCAGAATATGCTGTATATTTTGTTCCCGTAGGTAATTTTTCCAAGTTCGACCCGTGAAATAAGAAGCATTATCAGTCGTTATGGTTTCGGGTTTTCCCACTTGAGGCAAGTATTCTTGACTGATCCGCCTGACCATGGTTTTGGCAGTAGCTGATTTTATGCAATAAATTGCCAAGTATTTGGAAAAAATATCGTACATGGCCAGTATATATTTCATACCTCCTCTGGCCATGGGATAAGGACCGGCTACATCCACAGATACTATTTGAAGCGGCCTGAGTGGAACTATGGGATGTAATTCAAACTTAGTGGATCTATTATAATGTTTTGCTTTTTGACATATCACGCAAGTTCTAACTGTTGCCTGAATCTGGTGTTTCATACGGGGAAAGTAGCAGTATCTCGCCATGATCTCTGCACACTTTCCAATCCCTGCATGGCCCCATGCCAAGTGCGTGTGCCATATCATAACTTTTACCGACTGGTTAGGTATACATACCGCCCAGCAGTCTTCTTTCGTATTAAGTTTATGATACAAAATATGGTTCACTATTTTAAAACCTTGCTCATCTCTATTGTTAACACCCTCTTCAATATTATTAATGATTTTTTTCCACATCGGCTCTGCCCTTTGTAATTCGCACATGTTTTTACATATATATAAAAAATCCTTCATGTAAGTATTGTTACGCACTAACAGCACTTTATACTCCGCGGATTGCTCTAACATTTCTGCTAAATCCGGTAATCCTACCGGCAGTCGCGACAGAGCATCCGCTATTACGTTATCTTGGCCTTTTATGTACATAATCTTTATGCGGTATTCTTGTAAGACAAGCATCCATCTCCTCAGTCTGGTATGGAATAGTTTGCATGACATCAAAAAACTTAACGCCTGGTGGTCACTATACACTTTAATCTCCTTCCCTTGTAAATAATAATTAAACTTTTTCACAGCCCAGACTACTGCAAGTGCTTCCAGTTCGGTTGCCGAGTAGGCTCTCTCGCAGCTAGTTAAAGTCCTACTGGCGAAGCCGATAATCTTTATTGTTGTCGGGTCGTTTCCTTCCTCCCACTGAAATACGCACGCTCCCAGGCCATAGGAACATGAATCCGTCGCAAGACAAAAATCTTTTGACAGATCTGGGTGCTGCAAAATATTTGCATTCAGTAGGGCGGTTTTAATCGCTTCAAAAGCTTGTTGACATTTGTCAGTCCAAACCCACTGCACACTTTTTCGTAGCAGATTTAGTAGCGACGCGTCATTTAACAACTGATTGGGCACGAACCTTCTGAAAAAAGACGTGAGCCCAAGGAACGCTTTCAATTGCCTCTTAGTGCGGGGGCTTGGGAAATCTCGGATCCCCTCTAGTTTTTTGTTGTCTGGGCGTATACCAAGTGGTGTAATAAGATGGCCTAAAAATTTAATTTTATTTCGTCCAAATTTTGACTTTTCTAGGTTTGCTGTCACACCTGCTTGCTTAAATCTCTCTAGTACTCTACGCAACAATTCCATATGTTCGTCCCAAGTAGCAGTAGCGATTACCAGGTCATCAACATATACAGTGATTTTTTCTAATAAGTCTGGACCCAGTACCGTGTCTAGTGCAGTAATAAACACTCCAGCACTCACATTCAATCCGAAGGGAAGTACCTTGAATTGGTAACTCCGCCCTCCGAATATGAAAGCTGTGTACTTCCTGGATTCCGGTGTAAGGGGAATTTGCCAATATGAACTTTTCAGATCGACCGAGGTCAAGTACTGTGCTCCATGAAATTTTTGTATCTGCTCATCTAAATTCTCAGGGCGAGTCCGGACAGGTATGATAATTTTGTTAATGTCCCTCGCATCTAACACTAGCCTGATTTTTCCATTGGCTTTCGCCACTGCTACAAGAGGACTACTGTATGGAGAGAAGGAGGGCTCAATGATATCCCACTCTAACATCTTCCGAATCTCTTTAGCTACTAATTCCCTCCTCGACCAAGGGATGGAGTAAGTTGCGCGACAGTATGTTTTGTGGGGCATCACCTCTATGTGATAGTGGTACCCTTTGACTATTCCTGGTCGGTCGGTAAATACCATAGTGTATTCCGATAGCAGCTGCGTCAACTATTGCTTTTGTGTATCGCTTAACCCTTCAGATTCCTGCACTTTGGTTTGAAATGCCTGAACATTTATTTCAAAATTTCGATCCTCTAAATTCGGATAATAGAGGTCTGCTGCATGTGACAAATCATCAAGGTGTAGTACCCAAGGGTTCCTACCCTTGATATTGATTCGATTACAACACGGCACAAGTACCTCCTTCGATTTCATCATAGATAACTCAATCCTCCTACCCCTATTAACTATGCTTAATTTCCCCAAGGAGAGGTCGATCAATGCGTCCCTCTCGCGGAGAAAATCTACTCCCAGAATGCAGGCCACCTTCAATCCTTTAACAACGAGGAACGAGCTCACTATGGCTTCGCCCTCCTTACAAATCTCCACCTGCACCTGGTACTTAACTGATTGGCTCTGTGCACTAATGGCTCCAGACACCTTACAATTATTAACCGGGAAAGTCGGAATGCTATGTCCTTTTCCCAGTGCCTCAAATAACTCCATACTCATTACACTTACTGAGGCACCTGTGTCGATGATTATATTCACTGCAACATCATTGATTTTCGCTTCGATAATAGCTTGCACATTTTCGTTATTATCTTTCTTACATTCGTGTGGTTCGTTCAGTAGATCTTTATCCATACTGACACCATCGTTGTATCGCAGCATACGTATCCCAGGTATATTATTATCACTCGTGTTGCTCTCACTCCATCCCTCGGCCATCGATGGAGAGCATATCGAGGCCGATTCTAGTTTGTTGAATTAGTTACTTGTGAAGTACTTGGAAGGCTATTGTCCGCGACCTCAACTATATGTACACTCTGATTTGTCGACCGCCACGGCTGCGCAATAGGCGCGTTTTGCGGCGGTGGTCTATTGTTGTCATACCGGTCATTACCCTGTCGCTCTGGGCTTCTTCGCTGATTTTGCTGCCAATTTCGATTACTATCACTATAATTGCTCTGCCACTGACCTCGCGCATTTTTCCAGCGGTTGGTCCCTGACATTCCAGATTCGTACCGGCCGTCAAA
Organism: Schistocerca americana; assembly: GCF_021461395.2. Taxonomy (NCBI): domain Eukaryota; kingdom Metazoa; phylum Arthropoda; class Insecta; order Orthoptera; family Acrididae; genus Schistocerca; species Schistocerca americana. The sequence goes on along the minus strand of NC_060129.1, from coordinate 103,669,846 downwards.
TCGACGCCTTTTGTTATAAGTTGTTTGTCCATACCCGTTCTGGCCTCTACCATTACTACCATTTTGCGAATGTTCTTGATGCTTGTTACCACCCACACCATTTCCATGGTTGTGGTTTTGTGCACTACTATTTCTGTCATGTTTACATCCTGACCCATTATTCCGCGAGTGATCGCACGCTGATTTTGCGTCTTCCTGTATCAAGTCTATAGAATCTAGAACAGACAGGAAGTTTTCCATATCGCTTTCTGGTACGTGTATTAATTTCTCTTTGATATGAATGGGTAAATGTGATTTTAGTAGTCTTATTATGTCTCTTGGTGATATAGGCTCGTCCCAGTAGCGTGTTTTGTTTATATATTTTTCAAAATACCGTCTCAAATTCCCCAGACGAGGTGAGTACGGTTCGGGATTATATACTTCTTTTCTTAGCCGCTCTTGTATACAAGGCGACCAATATTTCGATAGAAATGCCCTTTCGAACTGTTCATATGTCATGCAGCTGTCTGCTACTTCTGTAGCCCACACCGCTGCATCACCTTGAATGTACGACATTACGTACTGAATTTTCTGTGTTTCGTTCCACACATTGGGCAAGATATTTTTAAAGCTTTTTATGAATACTACTGGGTGTACTGATTTCCGTTCAGTAGTAAACGTTTGAAATTGTCTATTTTTGATTAAACTTTCTTCCACTAATATTTTTGAACTACATGGTTTTGCTCCTTGGACATATGCTGTGTGCTCCGAACCGAAGCTACAGCTCTTCGCATTATCGACTACAGATTCCCCATTGTTGTATCGCGTATAAGTTTGTGCGTTGCCAAAACCATGGGCTCTTGGCGACAGAGGTTCCTGTTCCAAATGTTTTCTACTTTGTGCTAAACCCTTCTCCAGGTCGGATATCCGTTTGTTCATATTCACTTGCCACTGCGGAATATCCTCACTGAGTATTTGCTTGATGGTTTGCACGTCGTTCTGTACCTGACTATTCACTGCGGTACTGAACGATTCGGAGCCTCTATTTGCTATGGCTGCTTGTACTTTGGAATTAATGTTCTTGTCAATCTCACACTCCTTCACTTCTAGCCATGAGTTGAATTCTGTTTCAATTTTAGTTGCTTGTTCGTTCCACTTCTGCTCTACAAGCTGCGTGGAATCTATTTCTAGCTTTTCTACTCGATTGGCTAATACACCTATTTCGTCTACCCTGTTAGTGTTTGCTACTTCCAGGTTGTTGACCTGTTCAGTCAGCTCCTGCACGGCCTTAGGTATCGACTCATAATTCTGTTTCATATCTGCAATCTCTTTTTTCATGTTTTCTAACGATTGCACAAGTTGCTGGTCCCGCTCAGCTAGCCTACGATCTCGCTCAGCTTGCTGGCGGTCTCGCTCGACTTGCTGTTGCGCAAATTCTGCCTGGTAATTCAGCACGCGCTCTAATATAGCCTGAAGCGAATACCCACCAGGCAGATTACCACTCTCTGGTTCCTGCTTTTCTGGTGGTGGTACAACTTCTTTCTCTAGATCCCCTTGAGGACTAGTGGGCGGTGGCACCACTTCCTGTGCCCCTGCCCCCACAGTCTCACATGTTATATCCTCAAAGAGAGTACTAGTACTACTTGAGGTACCCGGTTCCACATTTCCTGCACTAACTAATTGTTGTTCCTCAGTATCCATATTGCTCGGACGTTGACTACGCAACTTAACCATATTCATAAATTGCTTACTAAACCACAAAGTCTGACAGTTTTGCCCTTTGCACACAAAATACGTTAATTTATCTACACTAACTGCACACTAAAAATTACTATCTACCATCAACTTTGTCCTGTCACAAACACTAACATCAAACTACGCACAATATGCACACTCCTAGCGAAATGAGATCACTTCACTGGAGCTCGACTTCTACAAACAGGACAACTACACTGTAGTCTTACCTTTCGTTTATCTTATCTCAGGGTTCGGCTGCCCCCGGATTACGTAGTCGTTACAGCTTCTCAGTACTATCAGGATCGTCTTCTCAGACTCGTTTGCAGTAGTACGTTTTGTCATGAAAGAGTGTTTACACATTCATTAATACATAGCATTGATCATGATATACATACATACATTTATCACTAAATACATATATATCTACACATACATAACAATCAACACTGAAAGAAAAATACATAAAATTTTATATTTGTGGCCACTGCAAATTCGGGCCCCGCGTTTTTGGGCGACAGTTTCACGTACAACTCTCTCGCGGATTGTAGAATTGTTGCTCTTTGGTTTATTTATTCTCTTTGTAACAACACATTTACGAAAAGAGTTACGTGAAATACTTTTAGCAATGCTGTGCTTTGCTTTTCTTTATCATCATTACCTTTTAGCGGAATAAAATGTATATATGGAAGTCTTATTGTTCTGTATCTGGCCTACAATTTAAGGAACGATTTTTCGTAACTGCAACTCATGCTAAGAATCAATATATCTTCCCTACTTCATAGTGATTAAAAGTTGAAATTACTTTGTTATGAACACTGATGTTACAGTTCGTGTGATCGTTCAAAAACACAAGTTCGCAGTGGATTTTATTTCTCGTTAAAATGCTATTTCATACCACGACTAGCCCAAGAACATGAGACTCTCATTAAAAAATACGTTGTCACTATAAAGTTTGCCAGATCAGAACGGAGCACAGCAAGATTCCTATCAGATTCTGAAGGTACATTAAATTATTTGCACTGTAAATTATATCCTATCAGCAGCCCGCGTCAATCTGCAACACATCATAAAATCTGCTGATCTTCACTGCCAGTCTGGGAGCTAAAAGAAATAATATTATTTTACTATTATTTTACCGCTTCCTTGCGGTATGCTCGACTATATTGTAAGTCGTTTAAATACGCCGCGGCAGCGGCTCTTCGTTCTCCGCACAGCTCAGCACCACAGATAATATTTATATAACTGAAAAATGTCTCAACAGGATGGGATAATATGCAAGCAAGCTTAACAATAAATAATACAAGTTTTCATTTAAACAACTCTATTAAAACCTTTAAATATCTCAGTGATTACAGACCTTTGTGAATTCACACGTAATGACGTACATTGCTTAGTCTCGACAAAAGAATGCTACATTGGCGTTCTCTACGACAACAACAGGAGATCTTACTCGCACAACTTCCAAATTAAGACGACAAAGACATTCATATTCAACACGTATTATATACTAGTTCCTTTTTTAATCTCTGTTTAACATTTATCTTCTGTGTCGGTTTTATTACTCGCCGACGCAGACGTTTTCAGAAATAAATAATAAAAAAATACAGAATTTTATACAATGACACAATATGATACATCTAATTCTCTAATTATTACACAATATATTGTTTTTGTTTCTCTAGACGTTACAGTGCACATCGTACAGTATCAGGGGTGACAGTCCATCGCCGTTTATTACGGCACGGGTTACGTGCGCGTCGTAAATTTCTGCGCCTACCCTTGACGAATGTACAGAAACATGGTGGCGGTAATTCTGTTCGTGTAAGATAATAGTGTCACTTTGATTTTTGTATGTTATCGCTGTGGATGTCAGGAAGAGAGCAAGTTATGTTACTGTTAACGAGTCTTTGGTCTTGTTCTGGTACTGTCTCTGCCTCAGAGCAGTCTGATACATTTTCAGTTGAAGGGTGGAAGGAGATGGACGTACTCGGTAGTGCTTTGTTGACTTGTAATTTTATCAGTTAGGTGAAGAAAGATTTGTTGTAAAGGACAGCAAGGATGAATATGACATATATACTGGAAGGTGAAAAGAATATGAATTTTGAATAATGTTATTATTTTTTAAGAGAAGAAGTTTGAGCTAAGACTGCAGCACTGCGCATCTAGTTTGTCCAGAAAATTGTTGTCAGCTAGTTATCTTCCTCAGAGCTGAGAGAAACACCACCGCACTTCTCTGAGTCATGAGTTAACATATAAACTGATTTGATTTTATAGAAAATCTTTACTAATACTGTACCCTTTTCATATAGTTATTCACTTTGTTATGCATACTATTGTTCAGATCAATATAATGTGCTAGGAGCACGCGAAATTTCACTCTGTCCTTTTGAATACTATTTCATACTTTAAAAGAAAGTATTTTTAATTATGTTCCCATAGATTTGGTTTTGACGTGGCACGAACGCGCCTTACCTGTCATAGTTTCTATTGTGATTATTACTGTATCTTTTCGTTAAACCGTTGTCGCTCTCCAATCCCAGTTCCTGCAGTAACGTTTGCAATGCTTCTAAATCGTCATTACATGTACCGGCCAAAATTAAGTGTCTCAAATGTGTAGGTTACTTACTTTAAAAACGTGAATTACTTCTGACGGGCTAAGCCAGAGTTTTCAAAGCTAACATTTTAATGTTACACACACCTCAAGTTTTGTATCATCCTGATTCACAGAACTGAACATAGACGTTGGATATTGTATCACAGACACAGTCCCTTTGACTGTACTAAACCCGCCCAAAGATAGAAACAACCATGTGTGAGCAGCGCCTGTTAGATGGAGGGGGTCTGACAGCCGATCAGTTCCAGTCACTCCACCAGGAAGGAGGTACACAGCTCGTGTTTTCTGTAGTTCAACAGTGCCTAGACGGTCAATACCACTATTCTATCGCATCCGCATTGTTTGTGCCAGGAAGGGCTCTCAACTAGGGAAGTGTCGAGACGTCTCGGACTGAACCAAAGCGAAGCTGTTCGGACATGTAGGTTATACAGAGACACAGGAACTGTCGATGACATGCCTCCGTCGGACCGCTCAAGAGCTATTACTACAGTGGATGACCGCTACCTACGGATTATGGCTCGGAGCAACCCTGTCAGCAACGTCACCATTTTGCGTAATAAGTTTCGTTCAGCCACAGGACGTCGTGTTACGACTCAAACTGTGCGCAATAGGCTGCGTGATGTGCACCTACACTCCTGACGTCCGTGGCGAGGTCTATCTTTGAACCACGACACCATGCAGCGCATTACAGATGGACCCAACAATATACCGAATGGACCGCTCAGAATTGGCATCACGTTCTCTTCATCCGTGAATGTCGCATATGCCTTCAATCATGCCATCGCCCGGTCAGGCTGAACGCCTTAGACACACTGTCCAGCTAGTGCAGCAAGGTGGACGTTCCCTGTTTTTTTGGGGTGGCGTTATGTTCGGCCGACGTACGTCACTGGTGGTTGTGGAAGGCGCCGTAACGGCTGTCCGATATATGATGGCCATCCTCCGACCAATAGTGTAGCCATATCGGTAGCATATTGACCAGGCATTCGTCTCCATGGACGACAATTCGCGCTCTTATGGTGCACATCTTGTGAATGACTTCATTCAGGATAACGACATTGCTCGACTAGAGTGACCAGCAAGTTCTCCAGACCCGAACCCTATCAAACATTCCTGGGACAGATTGAAAAGGGCTGTTTATGAACGACGTCACCCATCAACCACTCTGAGGCATCTACGCTGAATAGCCGTCGAGGAGTGGGGGCAATCTGGACCAAAAGTTCCCTGATGAACTTGCAGATAGTATACGACGACGAATACAGGCATGCATCAATGCGAGAGGACGTCCTTCTAGGTATTACAGGTACCGCTGTGTACACAGCAATCTTGACCACCACCTCAGAAGTTCTCGCTGTATGGTGGAACAATATGCAATGTGTGCTTTTCATTAGCAATAAAAAGGGCGTAAATGATGTTTATATTGCTCTGTATTCCAGTTTTTCGTACTGGTTCCGGAACTCTCGGAACCGAAGTGGTGCAAACCTTTTTTTGATTTGCGCATTTTACCCGATCTTGTGGGGCTTGCGACCAGTAGTCTAACAAAACTGCTCTGTAGAAATCAATTACGCTTTTTTAGTGTCTCACTAGTGAGTGCTTTCTTGGTGCAGCTTCATTTCCCAAATAACCACAAAGAAATTCCAATTTCTGCTCAAGTGGCCCATTTGGTGGTAAAAAATATAGGAACTGATAAATCCAAGCTTGGGGGTGATTTTCGTTGCTGTAATTCCTGAAAACTTTGGATTTACTTATTGTCAAAAAGTTACCATTTTTGTGCACACCAGATTGTTCTCTATTCCACCACGTAGGCGATTCATTGTCGTATCTGGATATGTTGTACTGCTCTCGTGGAAAATCACATAAACGCCAAAGTTTCCTGAATATGAACGTAAACGGTCAAATTCGTCCTTTTCGTCTTCGCGGTTAAGCTTTCTTTCAACACGCTCGCTGTTTCATTCATAATGTTCCTATAACGCTTGTTTTCCCAATTAATATCCTCCTGCACGTTACCTTCCATTGGGAAAGTAGGTGCACTCAGCGACTGTTATGTGACTTATAGATTGCAGGGTGTAGCAATCAGGCGTCCTTTTTCAGATTTTATTAGGCAAATCCAGAGTAACTAGCCCAACTTTACCTCCCACTCTATAAAAGTGTACCTATTACGAAAACTATGTCCCCACAAACTGTTACCCAACTTATACTCATATGCTAACCTTTGACTAAACAGAACATAATTTGAACTGTAACTCATCTGAATCCAATTTTATATTAAATGCACAACAGAAGTAAAACATTTATCTGGCCCTTATCAAAATTTCCACTTACAGAGTAAAATTTCACGTAATCTTCACACATTACATTGGTCTGAATAATACTATGCTTAACGAGGTGAGTAATGAATTGAAAAGGGTACAATGTTAACGCAGAATTGCTATAAAAAACCAAACAGCTTAATCACTTCATACGTTAATGCACGAGTCAAAGTGGGGAAGTGGGGCGGACTTTCTCTCAGCTCTGAACAAGGTTGACAATAATTATTCCCACAAGCTAGCTGCGCAGTGCTTCAGTCTTACTTCAAACTTCTTGCCTTCAAAAATAATAACTTTCTTCAAAATTCATATTCTTTTCGCCTTCCAATATATAGATCATATTCATCCTTGGTGTGCCTTAAAACAAATCTTTCTTCATCTAACAGATACAATAACAAGTCAACACAGCACAACTGAATACATTCATCACCTACCACATTTCAACTAAGAATGTGTCTGACTGGGCAGAGGCAAAGACTGTACCAGGAAAAGACCAAAGATTGTTTAACAGTAACATAACTTGCTCTCTCCCTGACATGCACAGCGGTAACGTACAAGAATCAAAATGACATGACCACCTTACATATAGGACGATGACACTGTGGACAGAAATGGCATCAGACACTTTTGTCGGACGAATCCAGGGCCTGTCTTGTTTGAAAATGATGCCGCATTTTTATACTGTACAGACAGAGGGAGTGACATCTCAGTGACTGCATTCGCGTAAGACATAAAACGACAACTGGAGGCCGTTGGTGTGGGGTGCTGTTGGTACAATTACGAATCACAGTGGCCATGCGGTTAAAGGTGCTGCAGTCTGGAACCGCAAGACCGCTACGGTCGCAGATTCGAATCCTGCCTCGGGCGTGGATGTTTGTGATGTCCTTAGGTTAGTTAGGTTTAACTAGTTCTAAGTTCTAGGGGACTAATGACCTCAGCAGTTGAGTCCCATAGTGCTCAGAGCCATTTTTGAACGAATCACAGTTGGTGCGTGTCCAGCACACTGTGATCGGTATGACCTACGTATCTACATCTACATCATACTCCGCAATCCATGCCATGGTGTGTGGTGGAGGGTACCTTCCGATATCACTATCAGATCCCTGGAACTGAAACCCTGTTCCACTCGCGAATAGTGCGTGGGAAGAATGTTTGTCGGTAAGCCTCTGTATTGGCTCTAATTTCTCGAATTTTCTCCTCGTGGTCAATACACGAGATGTATGTGGGGCGAAGTAATATGTTGTCCCACTCCCGCTGAAAAGTGCTGTCCCGAAATTTCAATAGTAACTCTCTCCGTAATGCACGATGTCTCTCTTGTAACGCCTGCCGGCTAAACGATTCCGTGACGAAACGCGCCACTCTTCGTTGAATTTTCTCTATCTCCTCTGTCAGTCCTAGCTGACAGGGGTCCCAGATAGGTGAACAATTCTCAAAAATCGAGCGAACAAGCGCCTTATAAGCCACTTCTTTCGTGGATGAGTTACATTTCCTTCAGAATATTCGGATGAATCTGAGTCTGGTATCTGCTTTTCCCAATATCTGTTTTATATGCCCATTCCACTCAAGGTCGCTCTAGATAGTTACGCATAGATATTTTACGGCAGACGGTGTCTCCAGCTGTTTGTCATCAATAGTGTAGCTGTACAGTAGTGGATTTCTTTTCCTATGTATGCGCAATATGTTACATTTATTTACGTTCAGGGTCAAATGCCAGAGTCTGCTCCACTCATCAATTCTGTGTATCTCGTTCTGCAAATTGTTACTCTCTTGTGGCGTTGCTTCTGCATCATCTGTGAATAGCCTTTAAGAGCATTCGACGCTTTCTACTAGCTCATTTATATATATATATATATATATATATATATATATATATATATATATATATATATATATATATATTGTAACCAGCAACGGTCACATCACACTTCCCTGTGGTACTCCGGATATTACCTTTACATCTGTCGGTTTAGTTCCGATCAGAGCGATGTGTTGAGTTCTATCTGCAAGAAAGTCTTGAAACCAATAGCACATTTCCTCCGTACTTGTTTTTCATTAAACGGCGATGCGAGACGGTGTCAAATGCCTCACTGAAACCAAGGAACACGGCATCAACCCGAGCTCCGTCGTCCATTGCGTTGTGGACCTCAGGGAGGAACAGAGCGAGCTAAGTTTCGCAGGATCTCTGTTTGCGGAATCCATGTTGATTTTTATAGAGGAGATGTTCATTTTCCAAGAATGTCATAATTCTTGAGCACAAAACGTGTTCTCTAATTCTACAACAAATTGACGTCAGCGATATAGGTATGTAATTGTGTGGATCTGTCTTACGGCCTTTCTTAAAAACGGAAAAGACCTGCGCTTCTTTCCAGTTGTTAGGTACCTCTTCTTGCTCAAGTGACGTACGATAAATTACTGCTAGAAGGGGAACAAGTTCTTTCGCATAATCTTGATAGAATCTTACAGTATCTCATCTGGTCCTGAAGCCTTTCCGCTGCTGAGCTATTGTAGCTGCTTTTCAGCTCCGCGAAGACTGAATTCAGTATCTCGGCCTTCTCTCTGTTATCTTCCGTCCTGGTGCCTCTGTGGTCGCTGACAGAATGAATAGATGATTTCGACTCACTTACTGACTTCATATTCGACCAAAATCTCTTAGGGTCTTTACTCAGGTCGGTTGACAACGTCTTACTTTCAAAATCATTGAACGCTTCTCCCATTGCTCTCCTTGCGCTCATTTTCGCTTCTTTCAGCTTTTGAAAGCTATGTTTTTACTTCTCTTGAATCTGAGGTGTAGTGCTCTTTGTTTACGTAGCGCTTTTCTAACGCAGCTATTAAACCACGTGCCATCCTGTGGCCCATAGGCATACCCTTTCTGCACAATACCTCAGACGCCAATTTTCAGCAAGACAATGCACGACCACGTGTTGCTGCACGAACACGTCCGTCCTGGGTGTCACAGAATGTCGGCCTCTTGCCCTGGTCCTCCAGATCACCAGACTTGTCGCCAATCGAAAGTGAGTGGAATACAGTGGAACGATGGGTACAGTGCTGTGACCCAGTGCCGATCACCACAGATGGAATTTTGGAAGCAGGTGAATGCAGCATGGATGACTATACAATAGGACGCCATTCGCGCCTTATACGCGTCATTGCCATCATACACGGAACAAGTTATCAGGTCCCATGGCGGACTCTGTACCTGATAGGTAACAGGACACATGCCGAACCGAGGTGACTGAACTGCTAATCATTTCTGCAGAACATACTAATGTTCATGCCCTGTGAATATGAACGTCCTACCTCGAGTCGTTCAAGGTGTTATGCTTTTTCTGAACGTGAGCGTAGACCAGGTACATGGTAAAAGCCTGGCGCAATGATAATCCGGTCAGACCAGAAATAGCAGAAAAGAACGACGGCCAGAATAAAGACCAGTTTCCCACGTTCTGCTTGGGCGCAGCTGCTGCCGGGTCACTGTTCTGCGAATGCGCCAGTTTCAATCCATCATACAGCAGCTTCTCTCAGCTCTTAGTTGACGAGAATGTGAAACAAATTATCAAAAAATGATTAATAAAACGATTTTCTTCCCACTTGACGCCCAGAGAACTTTCCCACGTCATTATCGTATCTTACGTTTTGAATTAATATTTCATATTGGGAAAAAATCTGACGTAACTGAACTATGACAGGCATGATTAGATTAGATTAGATTCAGTTTTCGTTCGATAGACACAAAAATAAGATATTTCTAGTGGGCGTGGAACAAACCAGAAAGAATAACATAAAAAGCATATGACATTTGAATATAGTTCTCTCTACCCTGATCATTTCTCAGGAGAATGTCAAAATAGGTGTATGCACTACTGTAAACTGGAACTGCGAATATTTACATAATTAGTCCACTTTTAATACATTTATCACACGCAAAATACCTAACCTTGACAGTTGTGACCAAGTGCTGTCCAAACTATAATGTAACAGACAGCTCTTACAACCCAGTAAATCGGCTGTGGCAAAGCATTGTATTGATTCTGGTCACTCTATGGTATATGAAAATGTCGAAACTCTGACTTATGTTTCATCTTTCTGGGACTCCGTAGTAAAAGAGGCCATTGAAATCCGCTTGACGAAGAATTTAAATAATAGAGACAGCGGTTTCACATTAGATAAATCATGGAATCCGGCACTTTCAATATTGAACTTACAAAGACGTCGCTACAGTTCAGGTCCCAGTAATACATCGACCTCCCAGCATGGATCGAATGCGCAGTCACAGACGTAACTCATGCATATTGTACGTCCTTGCCACCAATCAACATCACTGGCGCCTTGTTTATCTGTGGCCGCATGCGCAGTGGCGCGGTCCGCGAGTTTAAAAGGATGGAGCGAGCGCTGGAGCGTCAGTCGTACGGCTCTCTCTGAAGATGGCTGAAAGGTATACAGCCGAAATATTAGAAGAAGAAGCAGAATACATGCGGCTGCATTCCCGAAACTTAATGGAGCAGTCTTTGCGCCGCGAAAACCTGAAGATTCACATCAAGTTTACTTAAGCTTGTTTAGCAGTCTTTGTTAAGATATTCATCTATAGAGTGGAAGGGGTTGCCTACCAGAAAGTCTATCCACCTCTGTTTGAACCATGCTTTATCTGAAACCAGCTTCTTAATCTTTAATTTGTTGAAAATGTGTGTTCGTGAATATTGGACCCCTTTTAGGACCAAGGCAAGTGATTTTAGGTCTTCATGTACATTGTTCTTGTTCCTAGTATTCATACTGTGTATTGAACTATTGGTTACAAATAGAAATATATTACTTTCGACAAATTTCATTACGGAATAAAGATACTGAGAAGCAGTGGTTAGAACACAAAGTTTGTTGAACAGGTTTCCACATGATATTCTTGAATTTACACCACAAATGAGTTTTACTACGCGCTTTCGCACGCTAAAAACTGTTCCTCAATTTTACGAGTTACCCCGCAATATGATTCCAGATGACATAATACAATGAAAGTGAGCAAAGTATGCAAGTTTTTTTATGTTTATATCTCTTACATGTGACTTCATTCTCACAGCTAATAAGATGTTTAACAGTTTCAGCAATTCTGTAGTACGCTCTCCCCAACTGAATTTAATATGGAGTTGTTGCCCCAGAAATTTAACACTGTCAACCTCTGCGATCTACATGACTTCATATGTTATACACATCCTGGGAGGAAATCTCGTACAGGTTCTGAATTGCTTACAGTGAGTCCTATCAAAGTTTAGTGACACTGAATTAGCTTTAAAAAACTAAACTCCACCTGAACAGGCCATGAAGGCCCAACGGTACCGACCGGCCACCATGTCGTACTAAACCAGTAGGCGTCACTGAATGCAGATATGGACTGTGATCAGCATACCGCTCTCCAGGCGGAATGTCAGTTTACGAGACCGGAATTGGCTTTAAGTCATTTATTAATCTCAGTGAAAATTTGATTAGCAGCCACTTCTAAATCCATACTTGACTTTGTTTGTATCAACCGCAAACCAAACAAACTTAGCATCTGTCAAAGTAACAGCCGAGAAGAAAGGGATATTTTTATTCAAATGTTCCGTCAACATCGACGTTAATAACCTCATAGCACAAGCTTAAAATGGGGAACAGAACAGGCAGTGTTGAATATATCCTGACATTACCGAGAAATTTTTGTCTTATATTTAGATGAGAGGGGCAAGCTCCCTCTCATCCTACGAGATGGTGTCTACCGTATCCGATACAGAGGAAAGTAAGGAAAACACAATTTGGATGGCCTAACTGGGATCTGAGCTTTCGTTCTCCTCAATTAGAGTCCATTGTCTTAGCATTGTCACAGCTAATTTTTACCACAGATATATCACAAAAGCTGTTAACACCGATGAACAGGAAGCGGCGTGTCTCTTGGCTTCGCCTTTGACGCCGCGATCCCGCAATGCATCTGTAGTTAGCGGGTTATCAGCAGCTCAAACCCTGCGTTCAGGCTGGTTTCCATAGTATCCAGTTCAGCCTAGAGGGCTTCCGATAACCAGCAGGAGAGTGTAGAAGACAGCAAAAGTGGTAGCCCCGGACATGTTCCTTGTGTAGAACTCGAGAAATTGTTCGTGACATCATATAACTTGAAAAATACCAATGAGATCGGCCCACGTTGGGAGCCAAAAATTAAGAAGCCAACAATAACTCTTATTTTTTTTTTGAGTGGTCAGTCGTATGACTGATTTGATGCAGCCCACCGCGAATTCCTCTGCTATATCAACCTATCCATCTCAGAATAGAACTTATAACCTCTGTCCTCAATTATTTGCTAGATGTACTCCAATCTCTGTCTTTCTCTACACCTTTTACCCTGTAAAACTCTGTCTAGTACGATGGAAGTTATTCCCTGGTGTCTTAACAGATATTCTATCATCCTGTCCGTTCTCGTCGTCTGTATTTTCGGTATTTCCTCGCCGATTCTGCAACAAAGAACCTCCTCATTCCTGACCTTATCAGTCCACCTAAATTTCAACATTCGTCTGCAGTGCCACATCTCAAATGCTTCGATTCTCTTCTACTCCGCTTTTCCCGCAGTCCATTTTTCACTACCATACAATGCTGTGCTTCTAACGTATATTTTCAGAAATTTCTTCCTCAAATTAAGGCCTATGTTTGATACCAGTAGACTTCTCTTGGCCAGGAAAGCACTCTTTGCCATTACTAATCAGCTTTTGATGTCCTTGATACTTCATCCATCACTGGTCGGTTTGCTGCTTAGTTAGAAGAATTCTTTAACTTCACCTACTTCCTGACCACGAATTCTGATGTTAAGTTTCTCGCTGTTCATTTCTACTACTTCTCATTAGATTTATCTTTCCTTGATTTACGCTCAGTCCGTATTTTGTACTCATTAGGCTATTCATTCCATTCAACAGGTGTAATTCTTCTTCACTTTCAGTCAGGATAGCTACGTCATCAGCGAGTCGTATCATTAATATCCTTTCACCTTGAATTTTAATTCTATTCCTGAACCTTCCTTTTATTTCCATCATAGTTTCTTCGATGTACTGATTGTACAGTAAGCTTCGTTCTTGGTCGTCCACTCTTATTATTCCCTCTTGGTTCTTGTAGACATTGTATATTACCCGTCTCTCCCTGTAGCTAACCTCCATTTTCCTCAGTTTCGAACATCTTGCACCATTTTACATCGTCGAACGCTTTTTCCAGGTCGACTATCCTATGAATGTGTCTTGGTTTTTCTTTAGCCTTGCTTCCATTATCAACTGCAACGTCATAATTGCCTCTCTGGTTTGTTTACCTCCCTAAAGCCAAACTGATCGTCATGCAGCACATATTCAATTTCCTTTACATTCTTCTGTGTATTATTCTTGTAAGTATGAGCTGTTAAGCTGTTAAGCTGATTGTACAATAATTCTCGCACAGTCGCCTAAACAGCTCATGCATCCAACTCATATCAGTAATTTAATGGATTCAAACACAAAAGGTTATTAGGTTAAGGGCTTGATGTACGAATGGAACAGGTCGGTTAGGTGATTAAAACATTTTTTTAAATGTATTTATTTCAGTACCATTTAGACAAAATTTCAAACCTCAGCGCTGATTTGGAAGGGTGTGGATAGGACTCAGTTATTAAGGGGAAGGTGGAGGAAGGACGAATCGTCTCACCATTATAATGCGTCGCCCACTGCAGTCGGCGGCAGGCGCTGCGCCGGTACGGCGCGTCACCTCGGAGCTGTACGGCGCGAATCGGCTGCTCGTGTCGGCATCCGGGGCTTTGCGGCGAGCGCCAGGCACGGTCTCCGGGTTCTCTCCCCGTTGTCGGTTGCGTTGCCGAAGCTTCGATATCACGGCCATCGGAAGGTGGATGCTGGCGATGGATGGAAGAGCCCCCCCGTCCTCTTGCCCTTCTTCACACCCTCATCCATTTCTCAACTCATCGCTTCCTCGAAATTTTCTGCTCCCTCGGCGTTGTCACTGGCTGACTGTTTGTCGTGCCAGCCAATGACTGATCGCGGTCTCATAACTACGCCTCTCAGTGCAGGTTGGAAATTTCCTATCTTGAGTGGGCTGGTGTGTGACTCAGGAATTGGAGTGTTTCTCACGATTTTGCCGTAGTTGGTGGAACAATTTTCCGATGTTCTTCTGCTTTCCGAAGCTGTTGCGACAGGAGCCACACATTTATTTGTAGTCGCTATCTCTGCGTGAGACCTAGACAGATTCATACTTTGGGTTCTTCTCAAGTCTGCTGGCGCCCATGATTTACAACGTACGTCCTTTTTAGTCCAGAAAGCATCTGTTTAAGAAGACTGACTTCTATCACATGTCCCACTGGTGGTAATTCTTCACGTTTTTTGTACGCTCCTTTCGGTGTCTGTGGGGTGCCTGAATCGTCGACCGGTTCTTGCTTTCTAAGGTAGTAAGTAAAACTATTACTTCCAGGCCAGAAGAATTCACATGCTTTCGCTTGTGCGTTCTTGAAATTTTGGAGGTTTGTGATACGTTGCTATGGGACCAAACTCTCGAGGTCATCGCTCCCTAGACTTACACATTACGAGGGTCGTTCAATAATTAGACAAACTGGTCTGGAGAAAAAAACGTTTATTTTTACGAATCAATACATTTTCTACTTTCCAACATAATCCTCTTCAAGGTTTATGCCCTTGTTCCAACGGGATACAAGCCTTATTGTTTCGACTGCAAAGAACTCTTTATCATGATGTTTGAACCAATGTTCCACAAACTGTTTGACTTCCTCGTTGTCTTGGAACCTCTTGCTACGTAATGTCTCTTTCAGTGCACCAAACAAATTCAAGTCACCAGATTCTAAATCAGGACTGAAAGGGGCATGATGCAGCACTTTCTAGCCCATTTTGTCGATGGTTTGACGGGTTGGTTGAGCAATATGAGGACGTGCGTTGTCCCACGACATTTCTCTCTCATGGCTGGCTTCACTTTATTTAAAAGCAAATCTGAGTAGTATTATACGCTGCTCTTCGAGATATCACAAGAAACTGGCTATTCAGCATTCCAAAATACCGTCAACATGACTTTTTCTGCTGATGCTTGGGTTTTGAATTTTTTGTTGACAGGTAAGTTCGTGTGCTTCCACTCCATGCTTTGTGTTTTTGATTCTGGCTTATAATAGTGAACCCAAGTTTCAACACCAGTTAAAATTTTGTTGAGGAAGTCGTCTTCGTCTCTTTCATAATGTTCATTTTGCTCTGTGCACACTCTCAACCTTGTTTTCTTGTGTAGCCACGTCAACTCCTTTCGGACCCATATTGCACGTATTTTGCGGTGCTTCAGCTTGTTACAGATAATGTTATGAACCATACGAGTAGTAACTTGAACCTTATCACCTGTCATTTTCACAGTCACACGACTGTCGGCCCGAATAATGTCATCAGTTCGAGTTTCAAGTGAGGGAGTTGAAACTGTAACTAGTCGGCCAGAACGGCGTTCGTCCGTCACTGATTCGCGACTATTTTTGAACTGCACTACCCACTTGTAAAACATTGCACGATTCATTTATCCTTCACGAAAAACCTTAGGCATTCTACAGTATATATTGACTGGTTTCTCGCCTTCAGCAAGTAAAAAACGAATAACGTTGTTCAACTAACGTGGACGTTTCAAACGGACTCTCCATCTTGAAATGTATTTTTGAGGCTATAAACAAAACAATGTTGATACATCAGCTAATCTGGGCTCACCCCAGTGATGACAAAGCCATGAAAATACCAAACTTGCCCTACTAACAGTTTTTTCCCCAGACCAATTTGTCTCTTTACTTATTGAATGATCGTCGTACTTAACCTAACTTAAACTAACTTCCGCTAAGGACAACGCACCCATGCCTGACAGAGGACTCGAATCTCCAACAGGGCAGCCGCGCTGAGCGTTCTTCCTGTCTCATTCTAATGGCTGCAGGGGTGCATCAGTTTATGGCACACTTCTCATTGTCTGGCGGCCGCTTCACGACGTGTCCTTTGTTAAAGGAGGCCGTGTGTGGTTGCAGAGTGGCCGCATGGGGTCCGGCTGGCCTCTGGCAGTGTGAGCCGACAAAGGAGGCCCGGGCTGAAGGTATCACAACCTCCTGCTGCATCCTCCGTAATTTCGATAGCTATTAGGAAAATTGTCATCTTCCGCTCTGCAAGTGCCCTGCCTGCGTGCAGCTGGCTAGAGACAGTCCCGCCTTCACCAGCCAGCTGCTGTCGTACCACCACTGGTTGGATACCGCCTCAGATCGGACGTCGCCTTCGCCGCCAGACGGCTGCACTCCCGCCACCTGTGCTCCGAGACAAAGTTGAGCCGTGCACGGCTCGTGTACATGCCGTTTATTGTTTTTCATCTTCTCTTACAGTACTACTGCCTCGTTTCCTTATTCCATTCACTGGCGTCGCTGACTTCCTGCCTTACCTGCCTGTGAGTGGCAGCAGCAGCGCTTATCGCTAAGTGCACTGTGGTGCCATCTCTGGAGCGACCGATAGTATTTCCGGGTCGTAGTGTGTCGAAAGCTCAGTGGGGATCTCAGTCGGAACGCAGCAGCAGTGAAGTCGGGGACAGAGCACCGGTGAGGCGCCGACAGCCATGTACTTGCCTGCTGCTGGAGACACACATGGACTGTCCGACTGAAGAAGACTGGAGTGGGAACAACCGTTGGTTGGTCGTTCCATCGGTCATCTCATCGGCCGACGTGTATTTGATCTTTTGACCATTTTCAGGTTTTGGGCAGTCGGTCGGTTGGGGCAGAGCAGCGAGGAAGTCTCCATGGCGCATAGCCAGGCCAGAGCCGCTGGCGGCGTGCATGTGCGGTTGGAGTTGTGGGCCACTTCTTGCAAGGGTTACGAAGTTCATCGCACACCGAACCTGGACACTAAAGTTGAGTGCGCACTTAATCTACTGTTAAGCCTCAACTGCAGCGGTGTACCGTAGGTCTCTAGAAGAGCGTAGCGTTCCAAAGGATTGGAAAAGGGCACAGGTCATCCCCGTTTTCAAGAAGGGACGTCGAACAGATGTGCAGAACTATAGAGCTATATCTCTAACGTCGATCAGTTGTAGAATTTTGGAACACATATTATGTTCGAGTATAACGACTTTTCTGGAGACTAGAAATCTACTCTGTAGGAATCAGCATTGGTTTAGAAAAAGACGATCGTGTGAAACCCAGCTCGCGCTATTCGTCCACGAGACTCAGAGGGCCATAGACACGGGTTCACAGGTAGATACCGTGTTTCCTGACTTCCGCAAGGCGTTCGATATAGTTCCCCACAGTCGGTTAATGAACAAAGTAAGAGCATATGGAATATCAGATCAATTTTGTGATTGGATTGAAGAGTTCCTAGATAACAGAACGCAGCATGTCATTCTCAATGGAGAGAAGTCTTCTGAAGTAAGAGAGATTTCAGGTGTGCCGCAGGGGAGTGTGATAGGACCGTTGCTATTCACAATATACATAAATGACCTTGTGGATGACATCGGAAGTACACTGAGGCTTTTTGCGGATGATGCTGTGGTATATCGAGAGGTTGTAACAATGGAAAATTGTACTGAAATGCAGGAGGATCTGCAGCGAATTGACGCATGGTGCAGTGAATGGCAGTTCAATCTCAATGTAGACAAGTGTAATGTGCTGCGAATACATAGAAACATAGGTCTCTTATCATTTAGCTACAAAATAGCAGGTCAGCAACTGGAAGCAGTTAATTCCATAAATTTTCTGGGAGTACGCATTAGGAGTGATTTAAAATGGAATGATCATATAAAGTTGATCGTCGGTAAAGCAAATGCCAGACTGAGATTCATTGGAAGAATCCTAAGGAAATGCAATCCGAAAACAAAGGAAGTAGGTTACAGCACGCTTGTTCGCCCACTGCTTGAATACCGCTCAGCAGTGTGGGATCCGTACCAGATAGGGTTGATAGAAGAGGTAGAGAAGATCCGACGGAGAGCAGCGCGCTTCGTTACAGGATCATTCAGTAATCGCGAAAGCGTTACGGAGATGATAGGTAAACTCCAGTGGAAGACTCTGCAGGAGAGACGCTCAGTAGCTCGCTACGGGCTTTTGTTAAAGTTTCGAGAACATACCTTCACCGAAGAGTCAAGCAGTATATTGCTCCCTCCTACGTATATCTCGCGATGAGACCATGAGGACAAAATCAGAGAGATTAGAGCCCACACAGAAGCGTACCGACAATCCTTCTTTCCACGAACAATACGAGACTGGAATAGAAGGGAGAACCGATAGAGGTACTCAGGGTATCCTCCGCCACACACCGTCAAGTGGCTTGCGGAGTATGGATGTAGATGTAGATGTAGATGTAGATGTAGAACTGCAATCACATCTCTTCGATTTATCCTGGTTCTCGCTTTCTTGGAGATTCCCGCGAGCAACAACGTGTGTGCATTGAAGTCGGCTAGAGTTGCAGCCGTTTTCCTGTGTGGTGTTTAACTTAATTTAGTTCATTCCTTCATTAGTTAAGTGTACCAGCGGTATCTTCTGTCTTGTGGCCGTTGACATTCCGGTTACCTGCCTTGGACGTTGACGTAATTTTTGGCAGTGTATTTTCCTCGTCGTGTTGATGCTGTCCCACATGGCGCGTAGTTCGACAGCTGAGGTGTTTTTGGTAGTTTTGAGCGTTTATTCTGAATTGGATGGATTGGGCACCAGTTGCGCTATTGACATCTTGTTGTCGTTTTCCGAGGCAGGTGGATCAGAACTGATCTTGTTGGTTGGTTCATCGGGTGGCTTCCGATTAAAACGTTGCCGGTGTGGCTGCCTGTCTCACCTAAACATGCGTTAGTATTACTTCCCAGGCCGACCCTTGGAACCTTCTGAGCACCGCTCCTTGTGTTTTACATAGTGACTTCCTGTTTAGTCTTAAGTACTCTGTGTGGCCTTTAGCCGAGTTTTAGCTTATTAAAATTGCAAGACCTTTTTTTAGGCCTTGAGCCGTAAAAAAATATTTCTTGTTGGGTATGTTGCCTTCAGCCGAGTTTCACCCTTTCAAATTTAACATTGAAAATTCCTTGTGTCTAGGCCTTACGCCATAAATTTGTTTCAGGTTGGTATGTGCCCTTCAGCCGAGTTTTCACCCTTTGCAAAAGTTGAAAAATTTGTTCTAGGCCTTAAGCCATAGGAAATAATTTTTAGTTTGTATGTGGCCTTCAGCCGATTTTTTCAGTTTACACTAAAAATTGGATGTTTCTTTGTAGCGGCTTTAAGCGGTGAGATTGTTTGGGTTTCGTATGTGGCCGAGTTTTAGGATAAAGCCTTTAGCCTATTATAGTTCAAATTTAGAACCTCTTCCCTTTAGGTCTTTAGCCATAAATTTGTTTTCAGCTTGGTGTGCGGCCTTCAGGAGAGTTTTAGTTCTCTTAAATTAAAAATTAAAAATCCTTGTCTTCCCCTTAACTCATAAGATTGTTATTCTCTAGTATGAGGCACTTAGCCGAGTTTTACACGAAATATTTTAAGATAAGGCCTTCAGCCTTTCCAAATTGAAAGCTCTTCTATCTAGGCCTTAAGCCAATACATTGTTTTGTGGATATGCGGCCTTCAGCCGAGTTTCAGCCTATTTCGACTAAACATTGAAAATATTAGTCTCGGCCTTAAGCCGTAACACTGTTCTTGATTAATGTGAGGCCTTCAGCCGAGTTCTATGAAAAAATTTAAGCTAAGGCTTTCAGCCTATTTACAATGAAGATAAAAAAATTTCTTTGTAAAAAAGTGAAACCTCCAGAAGAATTCCTGTACATCAGTTTCTTGCTTTTAGGCCTTGTGCCTTGGATTTTCGATGTGGCCTTCAGCCGATACAAATTAAATCAAAGGAGGTCATTCGTTAAAAGCTTGACAGTTTTGATTCTTGCTTGTGTGATTGTGTGCTTTAAGGAATAAAGTTTATATGTTGAGTGCAACTGACAGTAACTTACTTTGACCCCTTTCCTCAAAAATAACCGCATCCTCTGTGTCCTGCTTGCTCAGGGATTTCAAAAGTGTTTGCGCCACCGACAGTTCGCATACTTCGTTCTGAAGGTGTAGTTTTTTCATTGACCAAGAGAATGTAATCTGGGCTCTCAAAAATCTATTTTCGTTTCGTTGAAGAACAAAGTTTGTGACGAACTTTTCCTTCACATTATTGGTTCAAATGGATCTGAGCACTATGTGACTTAACTTCTGAGGTCATCAGTCCCCTAGAACTTAGAACAACTTAAACCTAACTAACCTAAGGACATCACGCACATCCATGCCCGAGGCAGGATTCGAACCTGCGACGGTAGCGGTCGCGCGGTTCCAGACTGTAGGGCCTAGAACGACTCTGCCACCCCGGCCGGCTTCACATTATTCAATGGTTCAAATGGCTCTGAGCACTATGGGACTTAACATCTGAGGGTCATGAGTCCCCTAGAACTTAGAACTACTGAAACCTAACAAACCTAAGGACATCACACACATTCATGACCGAGGCAGGATTCGAACCTGCGACCGTAGCGGTCGCGCGATTCCAGACTGTAGCTCCACATTGCTATCAAGGGATACTCCCCATCCCATCCCCCTGACATTCAGTGGTTAGAGGTCCCAGTAGACAGCCCGTCAAAATCTGAACACTGATCAAGCATGAGAACAGGAAGGCGGTGTAGCCGGCCAGGGTGGCCGAGTGGTTTTAGGCCCTACAGTCTGGAACCGTGCGATAATTAAGGTCGCAGGTTCGAATCCGGCCTCGGGCATGGATGTGTGTGATGTCCTTAGGTTAGTTAGGTTTAAGTATTTCTAAGTTCTAGGGGACTGATGACCTCAGATGTTATGTCCCTTAGTACTAAGAGCCATTTGAACCGAGGTGGTGTACTGAACTGTCCAAATAAAAGCAAAATGGAAACACCGACCGGTCCAAGCACAAGCACTGCAATACAGAGCAGTCTGAAACAATCGAGGCGTTGTGGTTAGCGCAGGCACGGAAGCTCAGCGTGTTCGTTCAGAGGGATAGTTGCCCTCGGGTGATAAAAAAAAGAAAAATGTGGCTGAATAGATCAATGGTGAAACTGAACGGGTGTCATGGGACGGCCCCGAACATACGCAACGAATAATAAACTAAACTAAACTCCGTCCGAACAGTCTTTGGAAGGCCCAACGGTACCGATCGATCGGCCGCCGTGTCATCGTCAGCCCACAGGCGTCACTGGATACTGATATGAAGGGTCATGTGGTCAGCACTTCGCTCTCCCGGACGTATGTCAGTTTACGAGACCGGAGCCGTTTATGCTCAATCAAGTAGGTCCTCAGTTTGCCTCACAAGGGCTGAGTGCACCCCGCTTGCCAGCAGCGCTTGGCAGACCGAATGATCACCCATGCAAGTTCTAGCCGAGCGCGATAGCGCTTAACTTTGGTGATTTGACGGGAACCGGTGTTCCACCGCTGCAACGCCGTTGGTGCAACGAACAATGACGAACACAATGAGATTTAGAAAACAAATAAGTGGTCACGATGTTGGACTGCAAAGCGGGCGAGCCGTGTTCGAAGCTCCCACGTGCCAATTTCTTTTTTCTGCTGCTTGCTGTATATAAATTTCTGCGTGTGTCGTGCTGTAACGTCTCTTAGCAGTCAAAAGGAAGTGGATTTCGAATGAGAACGGCAAACTTTTGATAACAAGCCGACAAGTCAACGGTATTCTCCACCGGAAAACACATGTAGTGTGTCATACACGGCATTAGTGACAGGACGTGAGTCATATGACAGGAATCTCTTACCGACACACCTAATTTGTACGCCTGGTAAACTGAGCGAGATATGCTTCCTTGCCCGATATAGTTGTTCGTATGAATGTGTGATCGCTGCCAAGGAAATGATGAAAACATAATAGTTTGTCACATAAGCTTCAACAAGCGAACGCAACAGCTTCACAATCACGCAGATTCTCTGTGCTCTGTCAAAACATACTTTCTTAACGATTTTGAAGTTGCGTTCAGGTTCGGAAATTTGGTCTCTTGAATTCGTTTGTTGTAACATAGTTCACACCCGCTTAATCGTTGTTTTCATTTCTGTGAGACGTCTATGTGCTAACTCGCCTGCTCTCACTATTCATCACATTTACTTGCGACGGTAATGTATTATTAACACATGATTTATATTCTACAACCAGTGCACAGTACGACACCTGCCAAGACTACAGACAGAGAACAGACAACTGAGTGATCGGACGGAGAGATCTTAATGCAGTAAAAAAGAATTAAAATAAATGGTAGGAGGGAGTGTTCAATATGGCTCATCTGCTCTGCAGTCGAACACCGTGACCACTTAACCACGATGCTGTGGCTCTTCTACTTCACTCGATGTTCAACTTGTTAAGGTTGGACCGTTCACTGCCTCTACTTTGCTTCTTTTCTCACAGTTCAGTACACCTTCTTCCCGTTCTCATGTTTGATCTGTGGTCAGTTTCTGACGGGGTGTCCACTGGGTTAACTTACCAATAAATCTGAGGGGGGTGCGGTAGGAAGTTTCCCTTTTAAGAAGAATTTCTGCCGCGTGGGATTAGCCGAGCGGTCTCAGGCGCTGCAGTCATGGACTATGCGGCTTGTCCTGGCGAAGGTCCAAGCCCTCCCTTTGGCATGGGTGTGTGTGTTTGTCCTTAGGATAATTTAGGTTAAGTAGTGTGTGTGCTTAAGGACTGATGACCTTAGCAGTTAAGTCCCATAAGATTTCACACACATTTGAACATTTTTGAACAAGAATTTCTTGAGAAAGTTTAGTTTGTTTTGTTGTACTGCATCAAAAACAGCAGACTATTTGTGTTCGAACTGTACTTGTTGAAATAAACAAAGTTTGGCTCCATCTACCCGTGATCTTGTGGAAGTATTCTGAGTGAGGTATACTTCAGCCCGAAACAAAAAGACAAATAATGGAGCACACCAACTCACCAGCCAAGAAAAAATTCAAAACCAAAGCATCAGCAGGAAAAGTCATCTTGACAGTGTTTTGGGATGCTGAAGACTCAGTTTTTTTTATTATTATCTCGAAAAGCAGCGTACAGTGAGCAGTCAATACTACTCGATTTGCCTTTAAAGAAGGTGAAGCCAGCCATGAGAGACAGATGTCGTGGACGTCAGTGAAGAGATGTGATTCTCCAGCAAGACAACCCATGTCCTCATATTGCTCAACCAACCCGTGAAACCATAGACAAAAAAATGGCTCAAATGGCTCTGAGCACTATGGGACTCTACATCAGAGGTCATCAGTTCCCTAGAACGTAGAACTACTTAAACCTAACTAACCTAAGGACATCACACACATCCATGCCTGAAGCAGGATTCAAACCTGCGACCGTGGCAACAGCGCGGTTCCGGACTGAAGCGCTTAGAACCGCTCGTCCACAGCGGCTGGCCATCGAAATAATGGGCTGGGAAGGGCTGCCTCATCCCCCTTACAGTCCTGATTTAGCACCTAGTGATTTCCATTTGTTTGGTATACTGAAGGAGGCATTACGTTGGCAGAGATTCCAGGGCAATAAAGACGTGGAAAAGTTTGTGGGGAGTTGGTTCAAACATCAAGATAAAGAGTTCTTTGCATCCAAAATAAAAAAAAGTTTGTAGTTCGTTGGAAAAAGTGCATAAATATTCAAGAAGATTATTTTGAAATGCAGAAAAACTATTGTTTTGCAAAAGTAAACTGTTCTTTCTCCAGACGGATTTGTCTCTTTAATTATTGATTGACCGTCGTATTATAATAGAAAGCGAAAACTAAATGAAAACCAAAGTCCCATCATTTTTGTGTGACACGGAAGGAATCTAGTTATCTCGACTTCCACACAGGTTTTGGAAGACAGGATCAGCTAAATTGTCAGAAGATGCTGATATAGATGTGAGAGAGTCGATGTTGGATGTTTAAGAGGTTACATGGGAGGACTTCGCTGCTATTTCCACTTGATTACTCTGACTGACAGCTTTATTTAAATCGAAACTTCCTGGCAGATTAAAACTGTGTGCCCGACCGAGACTCGAACTCGGGACCTTTGCCTTTCGCGGGCAAGTGCTCTACCATCTGAGCTACCGAAGCACGACTCACGTCCGGTACTCACAGCTTTACTTCTGCCAGTATCTCGTCTCCTACCTTCCAAACTTTATTTAAATTTCTTCTATCACCTCTGAAGGGTATGTGATTACAAGTCTTGTGGTATATATATGGAACATCTCCCAAAGTGTAAACACTCGGCTGTACTACTAAAAAGGGATATGAAATTGACAGAATGTGTGAAAATGCTCATACAACAGGAAAATGTTATGAATGATGTGAGGAATGGTTTCTTAGAATGTGCTGTACAGATTGAAAGGTGTCACCCAGTTCTCTGGCTGCTTCCTTTCATAGTCTCTTTATACGATACCAATTTCCGCGAATATGGCAAAAGGAACGAAAATGTGGACTGGAAATGATATTCAAAGTGTAATACAGTCAATTGTTCCAATTGAACATATCTATCCCTCTTTAATATCCTTTATGCCACTGTGAGGTAGCTGACTCTCATAGTAGAGAAACCGCATGGCCAAATTTTCATACTGGGAGTTCCGGAGCTAGTCGTTCAAATTAACACAGGAGGCAGAGGACTTAAAAAACAAATATGGCAATTTTTAACACAGAAGGTAGTTCAGCATGTTGACTGCAGTAGTGACACTTACAGGAACTGCTCGATTGTGCAGCCGTTGGCCTGTATGCACGCAGTACATCACTAGACCACTGACTGCCACGTCCGTTTGAAGATTCCTGGCCTCTCCACAATGGTACCAGGAGCGACGGTATCTGTAGCGACGAGGTCTTCTTGTGTTTCCACAGTGGTTTGACACTCCAGCTGCCCCGGAGGAAGAAATGGAGGCACGTGAGGTTAGGCAACCTGCTTGACCAGGCCATAGCGTCACCTCGGCCGATCCATCGATTCCCCGAGCAGACTCCCGGATGACTCGCCACAGTAATGCTGAAACGAGCAGGCGTCGAGTCTTGTAGGAAGTACGTCATTTACCTAACGTTCAGAGGTACATCGTCCAGCAATTCTCGCCAAACATGTTCTGTACAGAGAGCAGTTTTGAAAGTCAGTACACATTCCCCGTCAGTGACAATGGCACAACAGCTTACACTTGTTCCGCTTTCCACGTTTTCCATAGTATTACAAGTTGACCTCAGAGACCATATGATCCTTAATGAAATCTATTTGGTTTGATGTTCTCCACCTCCCGTATTAACGTGAACCCTGTATGTCCAGTATGGGGATGCGTTTGCAGCTTACGTCCAGATAAATTAATAAGTGATGGTACTGATCCCCCACGGTACACAAAACGGGTCAGATCGTTGTTGCAGAAGCAACGCTAAAAGCATGCCAAATTTAAAAGAACGGAAAATCCCCAAGACTGGCAACGTTTTACAGAAGTTTGAAATATGGTGCGTACTTCAAAATCGTTCAAATGGCTCTGAGCACTATGGGACTTAACATCTGAGGTCATCAGTCCCCTAGAACTTAGAACTACCTAAACCTTACTAACCTAAGGACATCACGCACATCCGAGGCAGGTTTCCAACCTGCGACCGTCGCAGTAGCGCGGTTCAAGACTGAAGCGCCTAGAACCACTCGGCCACCGCAGCCGGCGGCGCGTACTTTATTGCGAGATGCTTTTAATAAATTCCACAACGAAATTCTGTCTCGAAATCTGGCAGAAAACCCAAAGAGACTATGGTCATACATAAAGCACACCAGTGGCAAGACACAATCAATCCATTCACTGCGCGATAACAACGGTGAAGTCACTGATGACAGTGCCAATAAAGCCGAGTTATTAAACACGGTTTACCGAAACTGCTTCACCAAAGATGACGAATTAATACTCCTGAATTCCAATCAAGAACAACTGACAAGATGAGAAACATAGAAGTAGATACCGTCGGTGTAACGAAGCAGCTTAAATCACTTAACAAAGGCAAGGCCTCCGGTCCAGATTGTATACCAGTCAGGTTCCTTTCAGAGTTTGCTGATAAAATAGCTCCATATTTAGCAATTATATACAACCACTCGCTCACAGAAAGATGCGTACCTAAAGACTGGAAAACTGCTCACGTGACACCTATACCCAAAAAGAGAAGTAGGAGTAATCCGCGGAATTACAGGCCTAATCACTAACGCCGATTTGCAGTAGGGTTTTAGAACATATACTGTATTCAAACATTATGAAGTATCTCGAAGAAAACGATTTATAGACATATAATTAGCACCGATTCAGAAAACATCATTCTTGTGAAACACAACTAGCTCTTTATACTCATGAAGTAATAAGTTCTATTGACAGAGGATGTCAAATTGATTCCATATTTTTAGATTTCCAGAAGGCTAGCGACACCGTTCCTCACAAGCGTCTTCTAATCAGACTGCGTGCCTATGGAGTATCGCCTCAGTTGTGCCACTGGATTTGTGATTTCCTGTCAGAAAGGTCAAAGTTCGTAGTAATAGACGGAAAGTCATCGAGTAATACAGAAGTAATATTCGGCGTTCCCCAAGGAAGTGTTATAGGCCCTCTATTGTTCTTGATCTATATTAACGACATAGGAGACAATCTGAGTAGCCGTCTTAGATTGTTTGCAGATGATGCTGTCACTTACCGTCTTGTAAAGTCATCAGATGATCAAAACGACTTGCAAAATGATTTAGATAAGATATCCGTATGGTGCGAAGAGTGGCAATTGACCTTGAGTAAAGTGAAGTGCGAAGTTATTCAAATGAGTACTAAAAGAGATCAGCTAAATTTCGATTACGCGATAAGTCACACAAATCTGAAGGCTGCAAATTCAACTAAATACTTAGGGATTACAATTACAAGTAACGTAAATTGGAACGATCACATAGATAATATTGTGGGTAGAGCAAACCAAAGACTGCGATTCATTGGCAGAACACTTAGAAGGTGAAACAGGTTTACCAAAGAGACTGCTTACACTACGCTTGTCCGCCCTAATCTGGAGTACTGCTGTGCCGTGTGGGATCCGCATCAGGTGGGACTGACGGATGACATCGAAAAAGTACAAAGAAGGGCAGCTCGTTTTGTATTATCGCGAAATAGGGGAGATAGTGCCACAGACATGATACGAGAATTGGAGTGGCAATCATTAAAACAAAGGCGTTTTTCGTTGCGACGGGATCTTCTCATGAAATTTCAATCACCAGTTTTCTCCTCCGATTGCGAAAACATTCTGTTAGCACCCACCTACATAGGGAGAAATGATCATCACGATAAAATAAGAGAAATCAGGGCTCGCACGGAAAAATTTAAGTGCTCGTTTCTCCCTCGCGCCGTTCAAGAGTGTAACGGTAGGGAGACAGTATGAAGGTGGTTCATTGAACCCTCTGCCAGGCACTTTATTGTGAATAGCAGAGCAATCACGTAGATGTAGATGTAGATAGGAGTTGGTGTTCGGGACTGGCCATCGGCTGCCCTGCGGGTGGCAATGGCGTCTTTTGTAAGGCCACACAAAGGGAAATCGTCTGGACTCAAAGTGCGGACTCGCAAGTTTGACAGCCTACGCACGTCCTCTGTGCAAGGGCGGCGCATGAACGCCCGTGCTGGCAGAGTCTCATAAACGCTCCTCTTTGCCACCATTCGTATATCCTTTACGCCCTCAAAAGGTGTGTATTGGGAAGCCCAGGAGGAAACACTGACACACCCTGTCTGACGCCACTCTGTCGCCTTCCATGTCAGTGGGCGCACTTTTCCTGTGGCGCCTCAGAAATAACTTGACAGACAGGTAGATAATGGAACCGTTTCCGAAGTCTTATCAGGAGGAGCCTTGGGGCCCGCATTACTTCCTGTTCTGAAGACTCGCAAAGGGGGTGGCTTTAAAGAGTCGATGTGGGAAAAGCAACTCACCTGTGCTGAAGCTGATTTTTCTCGTCTCTGGCAGCACGAAAGCGGTCTCACACGGCTAGGTTCGGAGTCTTTTTTTCTTCAGCCAAACAGACTTTCCGAATACCAGAATGTTGCGACTAGCTGACGCCAACTCAGCTGTTAAAACCAACTCAGCCTCTCTCTTTTCCTCTCTCTCTCTCTCTCTTTCCGCCATGGAATTTTCCATTGAAATGTATTTGTTTCGAAATCTAGTCAAGAGCAAGATTAGACGTCCCAATCTCAACTCACCTTTTGAAGACCAGCTCTGACTGGCTAAAGTAATATTTTAACATCGATTCAGTCCAGGAGTTACTGAACAGTGCACGGGGAGGAAATTTCAAGAGGCATTCGGTTTTGAGTCCTCTACACGGACAGTGTGGGTTTTGTCACCAACTAGAGCGCGCTGGCTATTAGCTTCTACTTGACACAGCTGTATGCTGACTGGTGCCTGACTCCGACGGAAGCGAACTTCGCCTCCAGCGTGGAGTTCTGATGAAAGCAGACCACAGCTTCATGTGCCTCAACTCGTATTTGAATTTGTGAGCGTTGCTTTGGCCCATCATTAATACATCCACGGAATAGCACAATAGAAGTATCACAGTAGAAGTTCTCTGAGGGGTCATGCCTTAATTATGTCTTTCTTTTTATTTGAACTTCCAGTCACTTGTACCCTATTGGATCGTAACCCACATATTTCTCCGTAAATTTGCCCATACGATGTACAGTTCGAAGAAACAACTGCTTTCACATTCGAGTAATACCTGCGTATGGTAGGATCAATGCAATATTTCTGCTAGCTGTTACGGCAGTGTCATGTGACCGAGTCCAGGATGCTGCTCCAGCGTTTGGCCCATATCACCGTCTCAAAATGTATTAAACGCAGGTGAGGGGAAAACACAGTCTGATGTGTTTTCACCCCAGTTGTGGTATTATCTTTAACGACGATAAGTCAGATCAGGTCATTTTTTACTCTTTCCCATAGTAATTTAGTGCCATTAAACATGTATCAGATCAATTGCTATTCACAGCAGCCTACAGTTCAGCACGTATTACGTTCAAGGCCTATTCCCCGCTCTTGTTCCCAATATTTATCTTGCAGCTCACAGCGCGGTGTTGATTGCATGACTGTGCTCATTTGATCACCATGATGGAGAGGGGGGGGGGACTATTAACCCGTTCTAGAGCGATCGAAAGAAAGTGGAATGAGAGTTAAAGCTGTGAAAATCAAAAGTCAGCTTGAAAAGGAAGCTCAGAAAATAGTACTTGACATACTTCGCGAACGATCATTTTCAGTGAAATTTGTGATGTCGGTACATCGATGTTTTATTCTTGTGGAAAATATTTCATAAATGCATGTTTTTATACTTTGATTGAGCTTTACTGTCTGTAGCTATGACCTGAGAAGACGTATTTCGCTTTAGGTACCTCAACCGAGACCAATATTTAATTTTGAAATAAGTAATTTTGAGGACTGCGCGGACCCTCCCACCGGAGCTTCGACTCCACCCTCGGGATGGGTGTGTGTGTTGTTCTTAGCATAAATTAGTTTCAGTGGTATGTAAGTCTAGGGACCGATGACCTCAGCAGTTTGGTCCCTTAGGAATTCACACATTTAAGTAACGTTGAGTTTCCTCGCAATCAGAAAAAAGGCAGATTCAAGTGTGGACGTTCATGGTGTTCTACCTGTCGAAATCAAAAAATAATGCTTACAACGTACCGAACAATGTAGAAGGAAATCGCAGACTCTTCTATACGATGAAAGTTACTTCTCCAAAACCATGAAGAAATTCCATTGGTGTGTCGTAAGAGGCAGATTAGATTGTTGCGTAAAAGCTAATAAAGTATTAAATTGTTATGCTATTTCTGAGACATCATTATGATTCTGCAATGTGAAATGAGTTTGCAGTTGCGAATATGGACAACAATCTGTGCATAATGGAATGGACTACAATGAAAATTTGTGCCGGTCTGGGACTCGAACCCGGATTTTCCTCTTACCACCAGTGGTCGCTTCAGCAGTTGGCTACCCCAGCAACACTCGCAGCCAGATCCCAACTTCCGCAGGTCGTCAACTGTATGTCTACAACCTGCACTCGTACTTCAATTACGTGTCGTTGATCAGACACTGTTGTTAGCCCCTCGGTCCATGTGCTTGGTCGGTTGCTCAACCGTGGAACGTCTATTCGCCCATACATACACTATGTATGTGTACCCGTGGTCTAGGGGTAGCGTCTTTGATTCATAATCAAAACGTCTTCCTTCGTTCGCGGGTTCGATCCTCGCCACTGTATAAATTTTGATACATAATCAGCATTGGCGGCCGAAGACTTCCGGCATAAGAAGTCTGCCCCATTCTGCCAACGGCCTTGTCAAAGAGGGCGGAGGAGCGGATAGCGGTTCAGGGCACTCTCTTGTCCTAGGGGTGGGAAATTGCCCCTAAAGGCGGAAGAATCAGCAATGATCAACGACATGAGGATGCAGAAGGCAATGGAAACCACAGCATTAAAGACACGTAACGTGTATCCACAGGACATGTGGCCTGTAATTGAAGAAGTATCATGATGATTGTGCCAAAATTTTTACAAAGGTACAGACGGTGTTTGGAAAGGATAGATGGCATGCAGCCGGTGGTGGAGTGTTCGTCGCTGTTAGTAGTAGTTTATCCTGTAGTGAAATAGAAGTAGATAGTTCCTGTGAATTATTATGGGTGGAGGTTACACTCAACAACCGAGCTAGGTTAATAATTGACTCCTTTTACCGACCTCCCGACTCAGCAGCATTAGTGGCAGAACAACTGAGAGAAAATTTGGAATACATTTCACATAAATTTTCTCAGCATGTTATAGTCTTAGGTGGAGATTTCAATTTACCAGATATTGACTGGGACACTCAGATGTTTAGGACGGGTGGTAGGGACAGAGCATCGAGTGACATTATACTGAGTGCACTATCCGAAAATCACCTCGAGCAATTAAACAGAGAACCGACTCGTGGAGATAACATCTTGGACCTACTGATAACAAACAGACCCGAACTTTTCGGCTCTGTATGTGCAGAAAAGGGTATCAGTGATCATAAGGCCGTTGCAGCATCCCTGAATATGGAAGTTAGTAGGAATATAAAAAAGGGGGGGAAGGTTTATCTGTTTAGCGAGAGTAATAGAAGGCAGATTTCAGACTACCTAACAGATCAAAACGAAAATTTCTGTTCCGACACTGACAATGTTGAGTGTTTATGGAAAAAGTTCAAGGCAATCGTAAAATGCGTTTTAGACAGGTACGTGCCGAGTAAAACTGTGAGGGACGGGAAAAACCCACCGTGGTACAACAACAAAGTTAAGAAACTACTGCGAAAGCAAAGAGAGCTTCACTCCAAGTTTAAAGGCAGCCAAAACCTCTCAGACAAACAGAAGCTAAACGATGTCAAAGTTAGCGTAAGGAGGGCTATGCGTGAAGCGTTCAGTGAATTCGAAAGTAAAATGTTATGTACCGACTTGACAGAAAATCCTAGGAAGTTCTGGTCTTACGTTAAATCAATAAGTGGCTCGAAACAGCATATCCTGACACTCCGGAATGATGATGGCATTGAAACAGAGGATGACACGCGTAAAGCTGAAATACTAAACACATTTTTCCAAAGCTGTTTCACAGAGGAAGAGCGCACTGCAGTTCCTTCTCTAAATCCTCGCACAAACGAAAAAATGGTTGACATCGAAATAAGTGTCCAAGGATTAGAAAAGCAACTGGAATCCCTCAACAGAGGAAAGTCCACTGGACCTGACGGGATACCAATTCGATTCTACACAGAGTACGCGAAAGAACTTGCCCCCCTTCTAACAGCCGTGTATCGCAAGTCTGTAGAGGAACGGAAGGTTCCAAATGATTGGAAAAGAGCGCAGGTAGTCCCAGTCTTCAAGAAGGGTCGCCGAGCAGATGTGCAAAACTATAGACCTATATCTCTGACGTAGATCTGTTGTAGAATTTTAGAACATGTTTTTTGCTCGAGTATCATGTCGTTT
Organism: Schistocerca americana; assembly: GCF_021461395.2. Lineage (NCBI taxonomy): Eukaryota > Metazoa > Arthropoda > Insecta > Orthoptera > Acrididae > Schistocerca > Schistocerca americana. The sequence goes on along the minus strand of NC_060129.1, from coordinate 103,637,286 downwards.
TTGGAAACCCAGAATCTACTATGTAGAAATCAACATGGATTCCGGAAACAACGGTCGTGTGAGACCCAACTCGCTTTATTTGTTCATGAGACCCAGAAAATATTAGATACAGGCTCCCAGGTAGATGCTATTTTCCTTAACTTCCGGAAGGCGTTCGATACAGTTCAGCACTGTCGCCTTATAAACAAAATAAGAGCCTACGGAATATCAGACCAGCTGTGTGGCTGGATTGAAGAGTTTTTAGCAAACAGAACACAGCATGTTGTTATCAATGGAGAGACGTCTACAGGCGTTAAAGTAACCTCTGGCGTGCCACAGGGGAGTGTTATGGGACCATTGCTTTTCACAATATATATAAATGACCTAGTAGATAGTGTCGGAAGTCCCATGCGGCTTTTCTCGGATGATGCTGTAGTATACAGAGAAGTTGCAGCATTAGAAAATTGTAGCGAAATGCAGGAAGATCTGCAGCGGATAGGCACTTGGTGCAGGGAGTGGCAACTGACCCTTAACATAGACAAATGTAATGTATTGCGAATACATAGAAAGAAGGATCCTTTATTGTATGATTATATGATAGCGGAACAAACACTGGTAGCAGTTACTTCTGTAAAATATCTGGGAGTATGCGTGCGGAACGATTTGAAGTGGAACGATCATATAAAATTGATTGTTGGTAAGGCGGGAACCAGGTTGAGATTCATTGGGAGATTCTTTAAAAAATGTAGTCCACCAACAAAGGAGGTGGCTTACAAAACACTCGTTCGAACTATACTTGAGTATTGCTCATCAGTGTGGTACCCATACCAGATTGGGTTGACGGAGGAGATAGAGAAGATCCAAAGAAGAGCGGCTCGTTTCGTCACAGGGTTATTTGGTAACCGTGATAGCGTTACGGAGATGTTTAACAAACTCAAGTGGCAGACTCTGCAAGAGAGGCGCTCTGCATCGCGGTGTAGCTTGCTCGCCAGGTTTCGAGAGGGTGAGTTTCTGGATGAGGTATCAAATGTATTGCTTCCCCCAACTTATACCTCCCGAGGAGATCACGAATGTCAAATTAGAGAGATTAGAGCGCGCATGGAGGCTTTCAGACAGTCGTTCTTCCTGCGAACCATACGCGACTGGAACAGGAAAGGGAGGTAATGACAGTGGCACGTAAAGTGCCCTCCGCCACACACCGTTGGGTGGCTTGTGGAGTATAAATTTAGATGTAGATGTAGATGTAGATGATCTCTCCATTGGCACAAGATTCCGGAATAGTCACCCATTCGGATCTCCGGGAGGGGACTGCCAAGGGGGAGGTTACCATGAGAAAAAGATTGAATAATTCACGAAAGGATAACGTTCTACGAGTCGGGGCGTGGAATGTCAGAAGCTTGAACGTGGTAGGGAAACCAGAAAATCTGAAAAGGGAAATGCAAAGGCTCAATCTAGGTATAGTAGGGGTCAGTGAAGTGAAGTGGAAGGAAGACAAGGATTTCTGGTCAGATGAGTATCGGGTAACATCAACAGCAGCAGAAAATGGTATAACAGGTGTAGGATTCGTTATGAATAGGAAGGTAGGGCAGAGGGTGTGTTACTGTGAACAGTTCAATGACCAGGTTTTTCTAATCAGAATCGACAGCAGACCAACACCGACAACGATAGTTCAAGTATACATGCCGATGTCGCAAGCTGAAGATGAACAGATAGAGAAAGTGTATGAGGATATTGAAAGGGTAATGCAGTATGTAAAGGGGGACGAAAATCTAATAATCATGGGCAACTGAAATGCAGTTGTAGGGGAAGGAATAGAAGAAAAGGTTACAGGAGAATATGGGCTTGGGATAAGGAATGAATGAGGAGAAAGACTAATTGAGTTCTGTAACAAGTTTCAGCTAGTAATAGCGAATACCCTGTTCAAGAATCACAAGAGGAGGAGGTATACTTGGAAAAGGCCGGAAGGTACGTGAAGATTTCAATTAGATTACATCATGGACAGACAGAGATTCCGAAATATACTGGATTGTAAGGCATACCCAGGAGCAGATATAGACTCAGATCACAATATAGTAGTGATGAAGAGTAGGCTGAAGTTGAAGACATTAGTCAGGAAGAATCAATACGCAATGAAGTGGGATACGGAAGTACTAAGGAATGACGAGATACGTTTGAAGTTCTCTAACGCTATAGATACAGCAATAAGGAATAGCGCAGTAGGCAGTACAGTAGAAGAGGAATGGACATCTCTAAAAAGGGCCTTCACAGAAGTTGGGAAGGAAAACATAGGTACAAAGAAGGTAGCTGCGAAGAAACCATGGGTAACAGAAGAAATACTTCAGTTGATTGATGAAAGGAGGAAGTACAAACATGTTCCTAGAAAATCAGAAATACAGAAATACAAGTCGCTGAGGAATGAAATAAATAGGAAGTGCAGGGAAGCTATGACGAAATGGCTGCAGGAAAAATGTGAAGACATCGGAAAAGATATGATTGTCGGAAGGACAGACTCAGCATACAGGAAAGTCAAAACAACCTTTGGTGACATTAAAAGCAACAGTGGTAACATTAAGAGTGCAACGGGAATTCCACTGTTAAGTGCAGAGGAGAGAGCAGATAGGTGGAAAGAATACATTGAAAGCCTCTATGAGGGTGAAGATTTGTCTGATGTAATAGAAGAAGAAACAGCAGTCGATTTAGAAGAGATAGGAGATCCAGTATTAGAATCAGAATTTAAAAGAGCTTTGGAGGACTTACAGTCAAATAAGGCAGAAGGGATAGATAACATTCCATCAGAATTTCTAAAATCATTGGGGGAAGTGGCAACAAAACAACTATTCACGTTGGTGTGTAGAATATATGAGCCTGGCGACATAGCATCTGACTTTCGGAAAAGCATCATCCACACAATTCCGAAGACGGCAAGAGCTGACATGTGCGAGGATTATCGCACAATCAGCTTAACAGCTCATGTATCGAAGCTGCTCACAAGAATAATATACAGAAGAATGGAAAAGAAAATTGAGAATGCGCTATGTGACGATCAGTTTGGCTTTAGGAAAAGTAAAGGGAAGAGAGAGGCAATTCTGACTTTACAGCTAAAAATGGTGCAAGCTGTTCGAGATTCTGAAAAAAGTAGGGGTGAGCTATAGGGAGAGACGGGTCATATACAATATGTACAACAACCAAGAGGGAATAATAAGAGTGGACGATCAAGAACGAAATGCTCGTATTAAGAAGGGTGTAAGACAAGGCTGTAGCCTTTCGCCCCTACTCTTCAATCTGTACATCGAGGAAGCAATGATGGAAATAAAAGAAAGGTTCAGGAGTGGAATTAAAATACAAGGTGAAAGGATATCAATGATACGATTCGCTGATGACATTGCTATCCTGAGTGAATGTGAAGAAGAATTAAATGGTCTGCTGAACAGAATGAACAGTCTAATGAGTACACAGTATGGTTTGAGAGTAAATCGGAGAAAGACGAAGGTAATGAGAAGTAGTAGAAATGAGAACAGCGAGAAACTTAACATCAGGATTGATGGTCATGAAGTCAATGAAGTTAAGGAATTCTGCTACCTAGGCAGTAAAATAACCAATGACGGACGGAGCAAGGAGGACATCAAAAGCAGACTCGCTATGGCAAAAAAGGCATTTCTGGCCAAGAGAAGTCTACTAATATCAATTACCGGCCTTAGTTTGAGGAAGAAATTTGTGAGGATGTACGTTTGGAGTACAGCACTGTATGGTAGTGAGACATGGACTGTGGGAAAACCGGAACAGAAGAGAATCGAAGCATTTGAGATGTGGTGCTATAGACGAATGTTGAAAATTAGGTGGACTGATAAAGTAAGGAATGAGGAGGTTCTACGCAGAATCGGAGAGGAAAGGAATATGTGGAAAACACTGATAAGGAGAAGGGACAGGATGATAGGACATCTGCTAATATATGAGGGAATGACTTCCATGGTACTAGAGGGAGCTGTAGAGGGCAAAAACTGTAGAGTAAGACAGAGATTGGAATACGTCAAGCAAATAATTGAGGACGTAGGTTGCAAGTGCTACTCTGAGATCAAGAGGTTAGCACAGGAAAGGAATTCGTGGCGGGTCGCACCAAACCAGTCAGTAGAGTGATGACCAAAAGAAAAAACAGTATCCCTACAGCCACCGTTCAATCCTGTCATCTGTGGCCCATGGTACACCACAGTCACCTTGGCTCCAGTTTTGGACAGCGCCATTTTGCCATGCACAGCATACCTTAACCACGATGGCACGTGCACCGTTTACAAACGTAGACGTTTCGGAAATGCTTCCAACCTCAGCCTGAAAGCCAATGGTGATGCCCTTGTGGATGTCAAATAAATCGCTCCATTACCACATTACAACAACAACAGCCCTGTTTCCTGCGTCCGCCTTACACGTTTTACATACCATCCACTGCTAGTGCAGCACCATGCCGCCTATGAATGGCTACTGCATTTTGACGTTCAACATAGGCTGTGGTCACATTAATGTGACTGAACTGTGTACTTTAAACCAGAATCTGGTGGATGCCATACAGGACAAAGGCAGCAGGGGGAAACGGGAATGTATCCAACAAATAGTTGAGGTCTTCAACTGTTAAAGCTACCCTGAGATGAGAGAAAGTCATGCCGAGCAGCAACAATCCAGTCACAAGAGACCAATCATAGTCTTCTCTTCCTTTCTCTCCCAGCCTAGTGAAAATGTCAAAGAGATGCTCAGCATACTTTAATGGGGACCTCTGAAACAAAGGGCTACGGATTTTCCTTGTAACCCTCCTGGTTACGTTAACAGAGCAAATTTACAGGCATGCGGCTCCACCCATCGAAAGTTCGAGTACCAAGTCGGGCGTGAGTATGTGTGTGTCGTCCTTAGCGTAAGTTAGTTAGAGCAAGTAGTGTGTTAAGCCTAGAAACCGATGACCTCAGCAATTTGGTAACATAGAACTTACCGCAAATTTCCAGTTTCCAAATTTACGCTGTAGGCTGTGGAAATACTCTGCTGTCTCCATCGTGTGTCTCCTACAGGATGCGAGAGAAACACACGAGAGATTGTACCAAGGTATGCCAACAGCCGCTTTTGTTTTGATCGGTATACGAGTAGGACAGGACTGGGACTGGATAACAATGGTATGGAGCGGCCTCCATCACGTATCGATCTCTTCCATTGGGAGTACACAGAATGCTTGCAGAAAAACAGTCCCATATTCGTAGAGGAGGTAGTGCTCCTCAATTCCAGACTGATATTAGAGCGAACCGGATACCAATTCCAGAAAGAAAGTTAGCAAATAGCTGTCTGGAAACGAAAAATACAGATATGGGTCATTCTGTTCTATGGAGTCATAAGTCGGTTAACGGCTTAGCAGATGTTCAGTGTGGTTATCACCCATTCTCGCTCCTCCCCTAACCTTCTCTGACAAAGCATCACCAACTCGTGCGACCAGACATGGTTGCTCTCACCTTTGGTCGCGTTCTTGCGACCCACGCTCTTGTAACTTCCGCTCGCTGTCCATCTGTGTGGAATCCAGCAACGTATTTAAATGTATCCAGTATTCTAAGGGATTAGGAATTTTGTGTCGTCTATTTTTCACTGTAAAGCTGCATCATGGGAAGCAAGGAGAGGAAGTTGGTTGGTGGCCGGTATCCTTTGTATATCACACAAACTCCGTGCATATATTGATAGGTGACATGTTTAATTATGGAATGTGAATTTTTGGTATCTGAATCGATTGTAAGCGAGCAGCGATATGGTAAGCTGTATCACAGAAGTTTAACTAACATCTTTGAGCTGCGCAAGGGCGCAGGGGAACAGTCGAAGTTTAGCTTCGTTTGAGTAAAGCAGACAATGTTCAGCTCTCGTAGCGAGTGGAGTCGACGTACATCTGTGTTAGAGTTAAGCTGATAGTTTTGAGCAGTGTTAGTGAGGAAGCTATGGCAATTTTATGATGGAAATTAAAATTTATTCTCTTTGTTTAAACAACGTGACTATGAAACAGATTTGTTAATGAGGAAATCTGATGGAATGTAAGGTAAATATAATAATGATGACTTTATTTTTTTAATATAGCTGCGCCATTGAAGGAACTTGGTTATTGTACTGAAAGTTGTTAGATTTGAGAGTTAGGAAAGTGTATTGTTTGGCTCATTACATTTAAAATCTGTTTTCAGCGATTTTTCTCAGTACACAGCTGAGGATTACAACCAGAAGCAGAGTACATCAGATCTACTTTTTAATTATTTAGATAACTTTCACTTGGCGACATCCTTGTACAGCACATTGTAATATTTTGAGAAACAGTCAGCAATTGTGTACTGCTGCGTCTTAATTATTATTGTACTTTAGAGCAACGCGTATTTTTCTAATATTGCGATTTGCCTTTCAGCTTTGATATTATTGTTCTGGACCTTGTCTATACATCTGTGATTTTGTGCTTTGTTTTTATATTTCTCTATTATCATGCCGCGTAGTATGTTTGCCAACAAATCACGCACCTTGATGAAATCTCAGGAATGTGATTTGTAAAATGCATCAGACAGCAACAATACCTTTGCTGATCATGCTGTTGCTACTATAGTTCAGTTCTTTTACCTTGGCGGCTCGCGCATGCCCGCCCAGACGCGGGAGATTGCTGCCTGCGTTGCCAAGTAGCAAACGACGCCCGCGCCAAGAGAAGCAGCGCTATAGTATTAGTTCGCAAACTTCCGTTTAGGGGGCAGCGCGCAGTTTATGAAGTAAAGCCACCATGGCCGCATTAACCCTTTCGCTTCTACAGAGACGTGGTCCCCGCATTCCGCGCTGTGCGCCATTTTGTCATCGCTGCACTGCTCGCCTGTGCTGACACATGGTGTTCCGTCTGCTTTGACAAACTTATCATTCGATTTCACAAAAACTATTTCGCCCAAATATTTGATTTTTACACATCTTCTTGATTGATAACTTCCCCCCATAAATGACTTAATTTTGTTTCGATGCTCAACTCAGTTATTGAGCAGCAAGGGTTTGCATAGGAGTGGCCGTGCGGTTCTAGGCGCTACAGTCTGGAACAGAGTGACCGTTATAGTCGCAGGTTCGAATCCTGCCTCAGGTATGAATGTGTGTGATGTCCTTAGGTTAGTTAGGTTTAATTAGTTCTAAGTTCTAGGCGACTGATGACCTCAGAAGTTAAGACGCATAGTGCTCAGAGCCATTTGAACCATTTTTTTAGTTTGCATAGATAAAAGTCCATAGCGTATACTTTCCGTATGGTCGATTTTAGTTGCCACAGTGTTGAGAATGAAATGTGGACAAGATACCTAAATTTCATATAAAATATACTGTATAACATTATCTCATTTAATTTAAGTACCAGATAGGTGTCGTATGTAATACTGAGAAATATTCCATCTTCCGCAACTGTAATAAAAGTTTTATCTACACCGGGCGCGTTTGGCGTTATTTTTAAGCACTTCAATCAATCAAAAGAAAGTAGACAAAATACATTAACCAAAACTGTGAACTTACAAAAACATTAGGACTTGAATATACTGTGTATCAGTGAAGTGCTCTGAGCTATGTCAAATATAACTTTTGTGTGTGGCATACACAAACAGCATTTATTTGCTAAAACGATGATCAGCCGACACAAACGTTGAATATTGTGTTACCGCAGCACCAAATTGCGAAAGGTGACTTGGCAATGAAGGAGACAGAATACTGTCCACTGAAGATGCTTCGAAAGAGAAAAACGCGTCTCATCTAAATGAGACGCTTATTACAGTTGCAGAATAGGAATATGTTTCAATGTCATTGGGAAAACGGCGACTGTGAAACAAAAACAAAAAAGAGAACATCAGTATTATTGTGTAAGTGCCTTAACTTTCATTGTTGTCAATCACTGCGATTGTCATCTGCATTTCTGTAGTCAGTGTCGCAGCCCGAGTCATCAGGTCTTAGAGTGATGGCTATGGGTTCAAGCAGATTGTCAATTACAATTTCCCTGTCCATTTCCTTCTCCTGCAGCCTTTGTGCATGCCAAACAAATTCAGCCCATGCTGAAGGAGTATTTCTGTCAAGTGTTTCGTGCAAAAGCCTTTCTGTATCGGCAATTTTAAATGTCACGTTTCGTTCTGCGACATACCCTTTCACTTGTGCCCAAATTAACTCTATCGGATTGTATTGACAATGGTACGGTGGCAAACGCAAAACTATGTGTCCATGTTTCTATCCCATACAATCGATTTCATAAACTTTTGTGCAAGGCTTATGGAACGCTACAACATTCAGCATTTCAGCACAAGTTTGGTTGGCAGTATGTGGTATATTTTTACGTGCAAGCCACAACATGATATCGGCTTTTTTTGTACTTGTTGTGAGTGTCTTGTCAACAACAACGGAGTGATAACTAGCATTGCCCATTACAATCACCTAGTTTGCAGGCAAATAAGGGAGAAACTAATTCCTAAACCACAATTTAATTGTCTCCGAGTTCATTTCGGAATGATAATCCCCCAAACGGTCTTTTTTTTTACCCGGAACACTAATTTTCTTTCAGGAATGAATCCAGAAGCAAAACCAGCGTGAAGCACAATTATTCGTCCACCTTTACCAACTGGTACTTTACACCCATCCGAACAATCACTAATTTTCCAACACGTTTTCCTTGTGTGATTTTGGTTTACCCATGTTTCGTCCGAGAAAAAAACGTTCTTATTCCCGGATTTTCTTACTTCAATAATACGTCTTAAAAACTGTGCCCTTGAAGCAGCAATATCACTACGTTCCATTAAAATTTTCTCCGTCATTTGTATGTACGTATTTGAATCCAATGTTTCTAAGTATTCTATTCATTGAAGTCATGCTACCTTTAAAATTTATGGTTTCGCGTATTTTCACAGTGATTTTTTTTATAGTAGGAAATTCGCCTGTGTTATACATGTTGAGCACTTCTCGTCTTGCAACATCTTAGAACATCTTTTGCGAAGTTATGTAAATTGGTTAGAGTCCTCTCACGAGTGCGATATTTCCCTGGCGATCTGAAAAGTGGACTTCCACAGGTCTCTGTAGATTATTTTCCTTCATTGGCAATCCGATGAACGGTTCTCAAGCTAACGCCTGTCGCTCCTGCAGTGCGTTCCTGAGATCTGGCGACGTCTGTGATAGGTCCACCCTTTTCTGGTCCACGCTTGAAAAAAGCATGTATCCTGTAAATTATCTCCCTCGCCTGTATATGGAGAGTTTGTCGCTTACCACCATCACCAACCATGACAACTTGCAGCAAACGTGACAAAAATTCACCAAATAATTACTACAATAACATTTAACAATCGCACTCGCCAAGACATTCACAGCAGACCGCTCAGAAAACTGCTGAACACTCATTGGCTGTCAGCGGATGCGTGATGTCAGGTGCGTAGAACGAGCCTTAAGGGGAGTTGGAATGCCCTATCTCGCCAATGTTAAATTTGCTAACTTTGTGTACCTTTTTCTTTGGAACTATTATCTTCAGAACTTTGAAATTCTGGCAGAGGTTTTCAGCATATATTGTGAGCCCACTGAACTAGAACCAATGTTTTCTTTTTGTTGGTATAGTATTTATGAATTTTTTACCATTAAGCCATTTTTTATTGGAAAAAGTATAACATAAACTTCCCTAGTTCAGAGAATAAGCCAGTTCTTGTCATGATTCTAGTTCAGTGGCCTCTTTGAACTGTTTTGCAGCATTTCTGAAAATTTGAATGTTGTTGGTTGAGTGGTTTATGAGATAAAGGTACATGTAACACTAAAAATGTCAAATGCCAGAAAATGCGATTAAAGTAATTTATTATGAAAATTCACAAATACCTTTTATTCTATTATCAAAAGTGTCCAGCAGAGTAATCAGGGTCATCTTCTAGTTCTTCTTCTTCACCTAGAAGCTTTCTTCTCCTTGCTGCCCTTGCTTTTTTTGTATTAAATTCAGCTGCATACTGAGCCTTCCTTACTCGCACGCTGTCCAGAAGCTGAAGACCTCTGATGGTGTTGATACCAGGAGCAATGCCGAGCCTTGCCATGACCTTTAGCCTACCCATATGACCATCATTGAATGAAATAACAGCATCACTGACTCCCCATTTCAATGTTTTTATCCCAACAAATACATTCTTAGGTACACGAGTCCAAATGAGGTTGTTGAACGACTCGTTTTGATTCTGGGTACAACCATGAAGACATTTTCGCAGAAGATCAGGATGCCCCAAGTCTCTATATATTGGTTTAATTACTTCCATAACAGCCAATGGAATATAATTTTTATGGTGATAAGGATCCCCAGTAGCTTGAGATTTTCTATAATTGCACCATGACTGAGGACCATCTGGACAAGCAAAATGTTGAGGATTATCATCAGTTGATGATCGATGTAAATATGTGGCCCATACAGCTTGTCTCATTTCCTGCAAATTATTTGCATTATTTCTTATTGCCATACCATAGTATTGTTGTAATTCATTTATAATTTTATCTGACAGGCGACCTCTAATGGTTTTACCATCTGACAAAATTTTGTCCTTCAGATTCTGTTTCAGTTTCCTTAGACGAGTGCCCATTCGTTTCTGAACATGACCGACACATTCTAGTTTAGTTATTGTCTTATTGACATATGGCATGGATTCTGTAACACTTTTGTATGCCTTGGAGTCCCCATCTCCAAGGAATTTTGTGTAAAATACTCCCCGTTCTTTTTCTGATCTGCTAAACATTTTCACAGCAGCGGCAGCCTCCATGCCTCCACTCGTACCTTCATAATTCTTGCTACATATGTGAGCTGCTTCTATCTTACCAGATGCACAATGGTAACAATGTTTAGTGAGCACTTCATAGTCCAAAACTTTACCGCTGTCCACACTAGTAACAGTAGCAACAGCATTTTTGGATGTGTGACCCCTTTTCTGCCAGGTTCCATCAAAAGCAACAGGGATATCTGGGTTTCCTTCATTTATATATTTTGCTTCACTGGCAGCAGCTTTCATTGATAAATCTGCTACAGACTGAACAGCATCTCCTATCACTTCAGTGTAATTGTCAATTTTAGCAGGTGGAGGTGGAAGATTCATTATGGCACAAAATGTTTGAGCAGCAGTATGTCCTTTACCAATTGCTCTCATTGCATACATTAGCCTGATATTACTCTCAAACAAATTGCTACTGCATGTTTTAGAGCTCCAAAAACAGGTCTCATTTTCACAACTGGCACAAACTATAGCAATTTTGCAGGAAAGTCCTATAGATTTTGTTATGTTCATATCAAAAGAACCTCCACAAAGATTACAACACAAACATTTCTTCATAAACTCAGTAAAAACAGGAAAGTCGACTAAAACATATTGTTCATTAGAAGCTTCATCTGTAATTTCACTTGCACAGTTTGATAACTTCTTTTTTGATGCACTGGTGGGCGTGTCTCCTTCACACATCTCAGCTGTACAAACGTCAGAACTTTCACCAGCATCAACAGGTGCTGAAGCAGAATCACTTGAACAAACGTTATTTGTAAATCTATTACCGCGAAACTTTCGCTTTTTAAATAATGATGCACTCCTAGGCATCGTAGAAACTACGCACTCACCACTGAAAGTCAAAACAAGACAGATAACAAACTCCAAATGAGCGACAAACTAAACTCGAGGCTCAAAACAAACACTCACAGATCAAAAACTGAACAATAAACACAGCTAGTCGTAAAAACAATGGTACCTATGGAAGGATCAAAGATTCTACAACTGAAGAGTGAAATCCACAGCCTTCTATATGTAATGTTTTCGGAAATGCGAAGATTTAAATGTGTACAAATCACAAGATGGGTAACTTTGCTGGGCGCACATGTAATTTTGAAAAATTAAATAAAAATACTTCCAATTGGAATTTCTTAACAAATTTTGCACCATTTTAAGCAGAAAATTTCAAATTAAGTTATAAGGTTAAAAACTGAAAATGTGAATTTTTTCCATTTTCCGGCATTCCAACTCCCCTTAAATCGACCGCAGTCGTTCATGGTTCCAACTGTACAAAGTGTTCATTTTAATTGGAGACATTGAAACATCCGAAAATCTACACATCAGATCAAACAAATTTATAACTAAAATCCAATGATACCAAATCGGACGAATTTGTGGTCAAATTTGTTATAACTTGATGTCCCCTTCCGAGAGGAACTAATTTTTATTAGGATTTCTTTTGGCTCTGTGTGTCGTTTTCAAGAGATTTCAGTGTCCCCAGTTAAAATGATCACCCTTTATATCAAAAAAATGGTTCAAATGCCTCTGAGCACTATGGGACTTAGCTTCTGAGGTCATCAGTCTCCTAGAACTTAGAACTACTTAAACCTAACTAACCTAAGGACATCACACACATCCATGCCCGAGGCGGGATTCGAACCTGCGACCATGGCGGTAGCGCGGTTCCAGACTGTAGCGCCTAGAACCGCTCGGCCACTCCGGCCAGTCCTTTATAACATAAACAGTGTTTATAAATTGGGAAATATTCCATCTTTAGCGACTGTAATAAAACTTTTATTTATACCAGAGTCATTTCGCTTTTTTCTAAAACGTTCTGATTAAAACAAAGTTGGTGAAGCACACAAAACTGAATTGTGGACGTAATAAAACATAGAAACTAAAATATATTGTCAGTGAGGTGCAGTGCTCCAACAATTTGTGTTTGTCACAACGGACAGCAAATACTTGCCAGAACATCGATCAGTCGACGAAAACATTGAATATGATGTTGCCAAAGCAGCGAAGCAAAGAATTGCGTCAGACAGTCAAGTAGCTCGGCAACGTATGAGCCGAAATTCTGCTCTAAATAATACTTTTAATACTGTCGCAAAAGAATATATCTCAATGTGAATAGTAAAACAGCGACTGCGGAAGATAAGATATACAAACTGAACAGATAACATGAATATTGTATGTGTGCCTTTCCATTGTTTTTAATTGCTGTGAAAAGGAATATTGGAGGACAAAATTAGAAAACCTTATTGTGATTATAATGAAGAGACAAAGCACTATAAATTTCAAAAAATTACATTCAAATGAATAAAACTCATCAAGTAAGACACTTCGATATTGTTTTTAAATAAAACAATATTCGGCACTCATCAAGGTTTAAACTCAGAAACTTTCACTTGAAAGTCGAACACCTTAACCATTATGCTAAAGCAGCTCGTCATTCAACGAGCTCCTGGAGGACACTAAAATGTCACGCAAAATACCGACAAACACAGTTGGTATGATTATGAATTTATCACGTTTCATCGAAGTACAATAGGAAATAAACAATTACCGCTGTTCTTTATTGCGATGAAGCAGATCGTGAGAATGATACAAACACCTTTCCTTGCCATCACCTGAATTAGGAGGCTTATTGCTTGTTTGGTTTAATTAATTAATAGAATATGAAGCAACTGGTATAAAGAATGCTTTTTCCAAACATTCTATAAAAGAAAGTCTGCTATCAAGACGTTGCTTTTGTTCAATTACTTTATTTGTGACTGAACGTTTCTAAAACTGAAGACACTCGTCCGTGCTCTGCACTGCAGTCGAGCTCTGGCAACGTCGTTCTCTGTTCATTGGCTGACTGTGTTTTGTGACGTCAGATGCGCGGAACGAACCTAAACTCGGCCACCATCGTAAATGACGCGCACTATAGTCTGAAGAAACGTGCATGTTGCGAGTTCCATATTTTATACGCGCATCATCTCTGCAATGCGACTGTCCTTCGTACAGCGGATTTACCAGTGTTTTCCTAATATCGAGAGGAGACATTAACAAATGAAATCATGAGCAGGAGGAGGAGGAGGGGGAAACTGCATGTAAAGGGACGTTCAAAAGTATTATCCACGTCCATTGACGTGTTCCGAGGTGCTATATTGAGTGACCAAAGCTACGATTACTGGCGCACGGTTGTCAATTAGGTGTAGATGTAAAATGGTCATCGATTTCTTACATGGCTTGGTGGTAATCGACTGTTCAAACACGATGGAGAATGGTCGGCATGCTCGACAAGAGGTTACAAAAATGATAACTTTACGTGTTTACACATTGTCAGCAAGATGAGTACGGGCCTGTTTTTATATATGACCACATGAACATTTCCGGATAGAAGATGTCACAGCGATGTAAACATGTGGTCCACATGCTCGCGCGATCCTTTCGCTGAGTCAGCAGATAGAGCGATTTACAATGATATCGTTGGCAGCTGTAACAGGGAGAGGTAAAACCAGTCGGAAAGACGTCCGCTGTTTGCGATTTCAAGGTGTATCTGACGTATACTAAAGGAAAAATGAGACATATTAAAATGAAAAAAAATTTTTTTCTTCAGTACTTTAATAAGAAGAATATGAGGCCAGGGTCATTCGACTACAGGGGTAGCATGTTAGGCAGTGCAGGATCGTTCGTAATGAATGAGTCGCGAGTGTCGACGTTAGGACGTCGCCGTAGTGTGTCACCAATAGACGCCACGCCCTCCCGAGACTTGAATATATGTAACAACGGAAGCGAAGGGAACAGCTAATTCTGGGAAGTGCGCAACATTTCAAGTATTTTCCGCCGTCTTCTACTTCCCTCATCTAAGTGCAACACTTCGCCAAGCGCTTAACGCAAGAATATTTAGAGTGCAGCTATCAACGAAAATTCGAGGAGTATAGACATTCATTTACATAATAAAAGGGCTTTACATGTGTCTGTCATCAGAGAGGCTGACAGATCAGATTTCACAAAAATAAAAGAGTCGTAGTATGCATTATTCATGGAAATCTGAGTGCTAGAGACGCTTTGTTACGTAAAAATCAGTGTATCAACGAAAAATTAAAAATTCTAGTAGTACACAGTGATTGTAGTACAGCAACTGTGCTTCCTGTAATTGGGTGACGGTGTTCCAAGATTACGCACATGTACGACTGACACCAATTTCTACTACAGTTTCGTAGTAAAGACTATTTAAACACGACGGAGAGTGCACAATACATTTGTTAGAAGCAGATATTAATAACAAATTTCTTCTGTGTCGCCATCTAGACAACTATCATATGATTTGATATGTACCCGGAATCTATGAGATGTCAGAGAAATACTTTGCGGAGGAAGATGCAACTACAACGTTAACACTTTGGCAACAGAAATTGCGCGAGTCGATTGTCGAGGCAGAAATCAAAGGGATGGAAATTCGTGCGTTTGGCCCTTGTAACCCGCAATGTTCCAAACAACTTTTAGTTATACGCCATTTATATCTTGAAAGAGTAAATAAAATCTAAACTGAACAAAGAGTAACCCTTTTAAATGCTCAAACTTGATAATAGGAGGAATCTTTTGGAACAGTAAACGTATCATGTTAGTGAACAAAGCATAAGGTAGGGAGTGCATATGTAGCGTTTGAAAGACGGTCGTAATAACAGGACACGAGTGCAGGTGTTATAAGGTGACTTTTATGTACCACGCAACGCGATGTGTACAGAACATACGTAAACTTTCCAAAGTACGTCTATACATCTGCATATGCGTTTCTAGGGCTGGGCTGACAGCGGTGACTTCCCGCTTTGGCTTATCATACATGAGCATGCAGACCGTCACAAACACACGTGAAACGAAGGTCGTTACAGTTTGCTGATTGACGTGACACTGGGAGATGTCTGGACACTCTCTTTCAAAAGGAGGAATCTCAAGCCGTATGGCAGCACAAGCTACGCAGCAAACAGTTTCCAAAATCCTTGGGTTGGATGAAAGTAGGGATGTAGGCTATGTCGGTCGTCAGATCGAAAGCTCTACGAATGGCGAAAATTTTTGACACGACAGAACGTTTCTCTCTAACCCACTACTATGAATTTACTCTTCAAGTAACGTCATCTCGATATTGTGTCGGCATCTGTACTGGATTAAGCATAAGCCATAGCGTTTCATTCCGTATAAAAACAGGACACTAATGATGTTTCTTCTTAAAGCATAATGACACGCAGTCCTGAGGAAAGGGCCAGAAAAATATGTGCTTCCCGTGGAACTGATATTTAGTCTTCTGTGGAAGCGGCCACCTAAATGAGCCACAGTCCAACAAGAACAGGAATTCTCAAATTACTGCAATTCTGTCGTTTGTGTAAATAAAGAATTGTCAGGACAGTGTTTGAAACGTTTGCTGTCGCTCTACCTGGCCAAACGTAACAAGGACAATTATCGCGTTAACATTGCGACTGTTGTAGAAAGTAGGTTAATTGACTTACTACATGTGTGACACTAACACAACAAGATCAGTTTTGAAATCAGTAATTGATTCCAGGTGTAGATAATGTAACTGCCTAATCCATTTGCTTCCGAACCTCACAGCAAGTATAGATGCACCCGCTGTGTATATGTGTACCTCTGTGGTCGAACGCATGAAACTTGGTGTGAGTCCACAGTTTCACATGCGCCAACGAGCGGCCTATAACGCAATCACGCGCAGTAAAATAAAGCTTTGGTGATCTTCGTTCTCTCGATCGGCGCCACCCTGCAACACGACAATACCACTGAAAAAAGCTCTTCCCTGTTCATCGCCTTTTCAGAGAGATCAATTGTTGGCTCGTATGTGGCCCTCCTCCTCTCATGTGGAGTGTGTAAAGACCCTCGACGAATCGTTTTTTATCTGTTACCGTTAACGAATGCAATTTGTACAAACAGAAGGTGAACAGCTGATACATTGCCACGAAGTAAAACAAGGCCTCACACTTGGGTTTAGATTTTGCATCGATAAAAAACAGATGATGCTGTCAACTTCATTATTACTTGTTCTCAAACTGTGGCTGGTGACATATCCGCTAATACTATGTACGTGATTAGGAATTCGCCTTGACTCTAGAGGAATTTTGCTAGGCAGTTACACGTCTTGAAAACCATGGACTGTAAATGCGTTCCACCCCTTACTGCTATTCCTATTCCTCACTACGCAAGTCAGCAAGTTGAGTGTAATAAACGTATCACACGTGTTAATTGGTTTGGATAAAAACGTTTAGACGGTATTTTTTGACGATTTCTACACGTTTTCCGGAAGATCTCACACAATCGCCTCCTTCTCGGGACTGTAGAATAACATCAGCTGGAGGCAGCTGAGACAGAAGGCCATCCATGAATGTGTCGAGTGCGAAACAGGAACTGTGCGGATGCGTTAAGATGGTAAAACTGGCCAGCGACTGTCAGTGTGACTCGTATGTGGGAGTGGACACACATCTCGCAACTTGAGGGATACGCGAGGTTGTGGTGTGCGTACATTTTAAAAATATAGTCTCTCCGTCAAATATAGATTCGCTCTTATTTCGGCGATAAACTCATGCATGCAAATTTCTTTGTCGTCCTCGTTTACTTCATATAACAGCCATTACTCGCGGGAGAGTTACAAGTGGCAACAATCCGCGATGCTAATAGCAACAACCAGTCGCTGAGGCAGTGACAAAGCTCTGTCAACCAAAAAATAAATTCGACTTATCTGGGTATAATGTTTCGCACTTTCGTTTCAGACAAAAGTATTTGCAGTACTGTTATCAACGCAAAACCGGGGGTACAGACTTTCTTAAATCATAATATTGCTTAAGTTTTCTGTTATCAGAGATGCCACACAGATCAGATTTCGCAACAGTAATTTCAATCGAGACAGCGGCGTTCCTCCAGACCAATTCGTCGAATCATTTATGTCCTTACGTGAGGAAACAGCGTCGCAGCCACCGACATGTTCCCTGGCAGCACGACGGCGGCCATACGTTGCCGAGGGAAAGGGCGATGGACCTTTTTAAAATAATGTCGAACTGCTACTAAAGTTTTAACTCGACAAGAGCACGGACGACGTCTGAGGCAAGAATGCCGTCGCGAGCAACTCCGTTCCCAGTTGTAACGGAATTTTCAGGCCACAGCAGGTGTCGGGGCAGTTTATTATAAACGCCGTGCCGTTTTAATCGACCGTTTATATGAACTGAGGATCTACCGAGCGGCGAACTGGAAGGAATTGCGATTCCGGTGATGGGGTGAAGGCTTTTCTTAGTTGTAGTTTAATCGGGAGAGCGTAAAATTTCTTATCGCGTTTTCTGTGGGTTGAGGGAGACAACACAATGCTCTTTCAGTCTATTCCCGCAAGCGATGAAACTAAAAAACAGAAAATTTACCCAGAGTTGATCAACTCGCTTCATGGGCTCGTTAGTAAGGGCGACGTCATTTCATGGCGTCTGTGGTTTGCGACCGGAGTTTCAGCTGTGGGCAAAAGTTTGCTACCGTTACTAACTAGAGACGCATCCTTACTTCTCAAATAAAGCATTGCATACACAGAAAGCTGAATAACATACACAGAAATCAATGAGAGGAACTTATTTATAATGATTTCATCGTATTTTTTTCTTTCTGGTCTCAATATATACCTGCGGCACAACACTTTCATAGCATGTGTGCCGTTGTGGTCCGCGTAGAGGAACGGTTAAATATAATTTGTCGGAACTAAGAGGTGCTATCAGTTTCTTAAGATCAGAAGACAACGTAGCTTCATTTGTTACAAATCTTGATTACACTGAAAGCTGCTAATATTGCCTCTTAAACCGTATGTGGATAAACTCCAAAACAGTAACTGCTAGTTTCGACATTTACTTCGAAGCATCGAGTTGAACGAAACAGAAGTAGTATGCGTCATCCACAGAAAAGTGCTGAGCACCTGACACGCTTGCTTATGCAAACTCTGTGTATTAAAAACAAATTAAAGATTCTGGTAGAACACAGTGGTTTTAGCTTAGCAACTGTGTTTGGCCTAATTGGGACATGGTTTTCAAAGATTAGGTATATGTACGATGAGTGCCAATTCGTACTACAGTTTTCTAGTATGGACTTTCCGGACACGTCGGAGAGCGGACACCAAACTTCGTACTAGCACCTAGTAATGATAACTTTCTTCTCTATTGCCATCAAGGCAACTTTCATGCTGATTTGATACGTGGCTGGAATGTGTAAGAAATCACAGCACTACTTGGCGGAGGAGGAAGCATACTCCAACAAAAACCCTTTGACAACAAAGGTTGTACGATTCTATTGTCGATGCAGAAAATAAAATGGAAATTTGTGCGTTTGGCACTTGTGATCATCGTTTTCGTAACGATCGATAAGATGTACGCCATTTGCATGTACTGAGAGTATATTAAAGCTGTAGTAGGACAAAAATTACACGATTCAAATGCTAAAACTTAATAATAGGACAAATCTTTTGCAATACTAAGCATATCATCGTGAGTAAGAAGACTGTAAGGCCAAGCTCTGTCGATGGTAGGGGCTGTATATGCGGCGCTGCAGAGTCGGTCGTAATAAACAGGACGAGTGTGTCCATGTTATGACGTCACGGCTGTGTATCACGGAACGTGGCCGGCCACGATGAGTGCAGAATATGCGTACATTTTCTGAATTAGGTGTCTACATCTCCACATTATGCATTTCCCGGGCTGGATGCACGGCAGTGAATTATCGGCAGTGCTTAATATGCAAGTGGTTGCAGACTGACATGTGGAACAAAAGTCGAAACAGTTTGCCCAGTCACAGAGCAATGAGGAATGCTTGAACACTCTCTTTCAAAAGAAACAATTTTAACCCAAATGACTGTACAAACCTGTTTAAAAATCCTTGCATGCGTTGAAAGTATGGATGCATGTTGGCCATCAGATCTAAAAGACGTTCTTGACCGCTCGTCGTTTCGACTGTCCAAACGTGTCACATACGTGGCCGTAACTTTTCCCTGGCTTCAGCCACAAGCACAAAACTTTTCCACCGCCACCACGCCATCGACGCTAGAATGTGACATAATTTTCAACTTGATACGCCAAAGTCTTCCTCTGTTTGTAGTTTATTCGTACTTGAAAGGAAAGTTACGCTGCTTGAAATTCTTGCAAAAACTGGCAACAGGTGCTTGTTTTTCTTTGTGCGTTGTGTTTTATCGACACGTCCGCCATATTCAGTGAGAAACACCGAACGACACAGCGTATGTTTGTATAGTCGTGGTGTACTTCAAGAAAGGGAACTCTTCTTTCATCGTTTTAGAGGAAGAACACTTTCTTCTCCTCGTATTAAGGGACGCGAGTTAGTTTTACACACAACAGCCAACAGACAATGGAGCGCACGCAAGCGAGCTCGCCGAAACGTGTGTTGCACCTGCCGCCTGCCTCTCACTGTTGTCAGTAACAGTCCGCGTCGGTGGCATCTGCACGGCTCAGCCCTTCGGAGGTTCGAGTCCTCCCTAGGGCATGGGTGTGTGTGCTGTCCCTAGTGTAAGTTAGTTTAAGTTGGATTAAGTAGTGTGCAATCCTAGGGACCGATGACGTCAGCAGTTTAGTCCCATAGGGACCCAACACCACCACGTCGGTTGCATCGACTACAAATCTGTCATATGACCGTGAATAGCTAATGCGTAAGTACGAATACAATCTTCTGTTCGCATCTATCCTCATCCCGTGACGAAAATACAGCGTCTTGGTTCCATTGTTGCGTACACCAGAAGTGGTATTGGGAAATCGGTTTACGAAATCCGGTTTTAGGAGCCCCATGTAGGAAGGGGGGGGGGGGGTTGTTACCAGCTGTATAGCACGGAACGAGATGAACGGACTGTGGCGTGGATGAACGCAGTCGGTCCGGCAGTGCCGACACTGACGTAGACGCCTCGCTCGCTCTGCTGCAGCCGTTCCCTCGCATGCCGCGGGCCGAGCTAGCAACCAACGAGTTAAAATTTCATAGAGTGGCTATAGGTCCGCCATGTTTGAAGCAAATTGAAGTTGTGGCCGCCATGTTTTCTTTAGTCAAGGCATTCGTCTGCTGTGTTCCGCCCCCTTGTAACTGCGTTTGACTTACTTGAAATAGCCCATACTAGCTTTATTTTTTCTAAAACAAGCAATAGACAGCAGTGATTTCAGTGTACACTGACAGCAAAAAGGGATGTTTTTGTCGAAATATGGCTAAACTTTTCGATGTAGATAACACTACAAGACAACTCAAATAAGTCTGTCCATCCACTATAACGTTACTTGTTGCCCATAAATTAATGCAATTAGAGCAGGTACCACCAGAATATTACGGTGAAACTTCTAAACATGCTGTGGTTAACTATTAGAAACAGTAACGGGCGCAGAAATGCGATTTTTTTGTCGCTATTTCAAAGTAAACAGTCAAAGCCTCAAAAACCAGTACACTGTGAACAAGAATTTATTTGAAATATGTGTTACAAGTAGTTAAAACAAGCATAGTAATTCAATAACAAAGTCGAAGCGTTCTTGGGTGGGGTAATTTCACAAATTTTCGTAAGTAGCTGTATCCCTTGGCAGAATAAAAGTGTAGGGTCAGGGCAAATTTCCTTATTTGCTGAGAATAATGGCATACTTTAGCACTGCACTGAAGTTCCAATACGTCCTTCAACAAACCAACTACATGTTCACTGTTTAACATATCAGAAACTGAACTACATAGCCTTCTTCTCAAACCAGTAACTAAAGTCTGTAACTGCACTATTCTTCTTTTGTGTCGTACACTAAGTTGCTTCATTTGCTTTATCCGCTTCTTTAGTCGCACATTCTTTGCTTGTACTCTGTTATATTGTGTTTTCAACTTCTTAGGGCTTGGTAGACAGTAATTGTGGTCAGCAGAAAGAGATGTGGGTCCAACAGGCACTGAAAGAATGTAGTTACATCATAAGTTTATAACAGAGTTACACCATAAGATTATAATAGACAGTATGTAATTCAAAGTAATAAGAACACGGAGTAAAATTAAATTATTGACTTACTTTGTGCTAATGATGTCACTGTAATAGCACTATCTTGCAAATTGTCGAAAGATCGCTTTCTGGTTTGTGGTCGTAATACTTTATCTTGCTTTTGTAAATGTGGTGGAAAGTTAAAGATAGTAGGTACTGGTTTTGACAAAAGGCGCCTCTGGACATTTGTGTGGTACATATATTTCTCTTCAAAATGAGCTGAACAGAGGCTGTAGTAGGAAACCAGTTATCTCGCTTCATATTTATAACCCATCTTTTTGTAATTTCCTTATCTTTTAAAGGAAATCTGTAATCAACGATAAATAAATTACTTCCTGCATTTGTCTTAAGCATAATTACAGTTCCAATGCAAATGACTCTTTCATAAACATTAAAAAACGTGTGTCGTATTTCGGTACTAATATACTTGCTTATAATATGAAATATTTGTTGTTTTATCGCTGCGATTTGTGCAGTTGAACGCTGAACACACTGCAGGCATGTTGACTTCATATTTTGTAACAAAAAAGTCAACTAGAAAAGTTAAATATTGCAGTAATATCACAAAATCTGACACACCTCCAACACAAACAACAGTAACGCTTTCCTAATGTTTTGACTAAGGAGAACATGGCGGCCGAGTTAGCGTTGGTTGCCGCTAGGAGCGCTGTAACTAGTATCTCAGCTACTCTATGAAATTTTAACTCGTTGCTAGCAACTCAGCCTCATGACGTCATCGTGTTGTTTGTCGTTGGGGTGGGGGTGGGGGGGGGAGAGAGAAATGGGAGAGCCGCGCGCCGCGGCTGTCTGTGCGGCCCAGCTGTGGCGGAGCGGGCAGGCGTGTGGCGGCGTGCGGCGCAGTCCCGTCTCTCGGCGAGAACACCAGAGACAGGTGAGGCGGGCAGCCGGCCTCCACTGGGGTACTTGGAAGCTGCGGCTGTCGTTCCGCTCGCTTTTGTGTGGCTTGTCGCGTAACTCACGACGGAACTGCTCTTGTTTAATACATTGTCTTACTTTAACAATTAGGATCGATACGAACATTAGGGATGGCGAATAGTTTGTTAAATTAGCGCGTCGAGTGTTTAATAATTTATTACTCGTTATTTATCGCCTTGTTACAGTCGTTTAATCGCTGATACCTTGAGCGAGAATAACGTGCAACGAACAGAAAATCGTGCCACATGCAGTCGGGCAGTGTTTCGATGTACCATTGTCGATTCCTGCAGATTTCTCGTACCACAGTTGTTGGAAACGAAAACCACGCGTTCCTGGCTACGTCACTGCAACGAAATAACCAATGTTCGTAGAGGACGCAAGTATGCGAAAACCATCAAACAGTCAGCACTTCGGACTGAATGAGTTTTAGTGCGACACGGCGCTTTTTGCCACTGATTCCAGCAGCCGTGGTTGTCTGTAATTCTGGACCGCCAGCAAAGAGTGACAGCAGGTTGCCTCTGTTGCGCCTTGCAGGGCTGACAGAAGTTTATTTTTCAACATTTCGCTTAATTTGGCCGAATTTGAACATCTAAAATGTTGTAAGGTACTCATTCAAAGGTATAACCTGACGTTACGGCTTTCACACAGTAAGAAAAGTATCACAGTTGTAAACTTAAGGCGTGTCGCGAGGTAACGTAACGCACGGCGCTGAAATACGCGAACGTTATTCACCCAGTATTTGAGCACTTCGCGACTTCGAACACACGTTGAGAATAATTTTAAAGAGTTCCAAAACTTTTTCTCGCTTACACGCCTAACGTCAAATATTACAGACGTTAACTCGTCTGCAAAGTAATCAGGCGTCCGAAGTTGTTTAGTGCATAGGCATTCCGAATCCTGTACTCCACTCGTGGCGTCATGCCGACGTGCTTCTGGCGATGAAACGCAGCACTTGCGTTTATTTCAGTATTTTTACAATTTTCTGGAATTTCGGTTGTGATGCACGAGGGATCTGTTGTTTTCCCCAACCTACCTTAGACTGAGGCGAAGATTTGCTTGGTTGTTGGCGAATTCTTGAGAATTTATCGTAATGTTTGCGTTTCATGAAATAAAACTTTCTCATTCTCTTTTATCGTTCTGTGACGTCATGTTTCGTTTGTGATTTGCTGATAAAAGAGAAGCGATCACACACCACAATTTTTTTGCTCTATAGAACTCTGCAGCGCTTTGTTCTCGTGTTACTATTTGTTGGGTAAGAGAGACTCGTGTGTCGACGAAGCTACGCAAGGTCTTTGACACGCGTCGTGTTCCCAGTGGCTTGTTGTGCAGAAAAGTTGTCGCAATCGTGCTTGCGCATTAGTGGTATCTTACGCGACCAAAGAATGAATGATGGTGATTGACTGTCACTTGCCAACTTCTTTATCTGACGTTCAAATAACACAATTGAAATGCAGTGTAAATTTTTATGTGCGACCTATAACGACGGCAGAATCTAGATTTAATTTGTGCCATTTCCAGTGCAATATTTGCAAGAATCTAGGTAGATTTGTTATTAGTTTCCGTCAGAGCACTGAATCACGTCGGAATTACATTTGTGGAGGTATTTGCTAATTATATTTGACTGAAACCTATAGCAAATACTATTTCGTTTAGGCAGATACTGTTACAGAAGCCTCACCCGTTACTGATGGTAAGTCACTTTTAGGGAATTATCGGTAGCCACTGACGCCAGATTTACCGACACTTTAGCATGATAAAGTACTCAAAATCTTGAAGACTTCAGAAATGTCGTATATCATTTAGACTGCATATCGTCATAAAACGCAAATTTGAGTACCAAAACTATGAAATTGCCAACTTTAACTTCGCAAACACATAGATCAGCACAGCGACTGTCCAGTTTGCTCGCCGCATCCAATCGCAGCACAGGACGCGTGATGTCACATAAGAGTGACTGTCTTCACACGTGAGGGACGGGATGATTAAATAAAAGTTCCACGAATTTTATGAATAATGCGTAACCCGAAATCTGAGCTCCAAGTGGTCCTCACTTTCGTGACACTGAAGTGTGTGTGGTGGTTTCCGTTCTTATACTCGGCTGTCACAAAATGTGCAACGCAATTGATGCACCGAATTGAAGACCTGTCCAAAACGTCTCGTGTGTAGCGAGATTAGTAGTGCTGAATTGTCGGGAAATGTGACGTTGACGAATGAAGAGTGGCCGGAGCCAAAACAGTTTCAGAAAAAGGCCGCCATTTAATCGATAATGTGTGGAATTCGCTCTCTGAAGCACACATCGATTGCCCATAATTACGGATTAAGATCGCTGGTGACTTACGAATGTGTAGAATGTTTCTGGGTGCTTTTAATTCTTCACGTCTTCTGTCCACCAGCAGAATCTTTGACAGTGTGGTGTCTCACACGATACTTGGGCTAGCAGTAACGGTACTGTACCACTGGCTGCTCATAATCTGAAGTTGAGCCACTCACAGGGGTCCAGTGTGGACTGCAACTATTGTATGGCAGCGAAACTTGGTATACTAAAGCCCCCTTGCGGAACCGATTTACACTGGAAAGGAATTATTTCCGATTTTGGCCACCAAATGGCTCTATCAACGGAAGAGAGACGTAAGGAAATGTTTCCATATGTAACGGATTGGCAACGGAACGTGGGCAGGAAGGGTCAAACAAGTGAGAAGGGCAGAATGTAGACCTTGTTATTAACCGCCAGCTGCACAATTTGTTCAGTATGAGCACCGAAGACTTCGGCGAGACGTTGCACAACGACAGATTCGCACCTGGTAACTAAAATCGGAACTGATTTCCTCCGGCGCAGACTGGTTTCGCATTAACGCCTCAGCATACCTGCCAAGTTTCGTTGCCATACGATAATTACAGACCACAGTGAACTTCGGTGAGTGGCTGCATTTTACTTACGACCACCCGGTACTTCCATGCCTCTGCTGAAGGAAAAAGCGATTCGCGGAAATTTCGCTGTCGTATTTGTGGCCCATTTGGTCATAACCATTTAGTAGTTAGCCAGTTAAAAAAAGTCTGCAGTTGTCTGACTTCCGTCTTGTTTCACCTTTTTGAAGTATCAACACTCCTTAGATTCTGCAAATACGCGTCTTCCCAGTACAGGCGACTGTCTAAACTGGAGCAGGTCGCAGCTACCGATAGGGGGCGTCGACATTGCCCCGTGGCGCAATGATGTGCTGCGTGACGTCATATATACCTAATGATACAACATAACGAAGTGATGTTTTTTTTGTGTGTGAAATCTTATGGGACCTAACTGTTAAGGTCATCAGTTCCTAAGCTTACACACTACTTAACGTAAATTATCCTAAGGACAAACATACACATCCATGCCCGAAGGAGTACTCGAACCTCCGCCGGAATCAGCCGCACAGTCCATGACGCAGTGATGTTTACGTAGCTCCTTCATTACGTATTTTTTCTAATATAGGTTGTGGTGGAAAAGTGACGTGTTGCATAGCCCGAGGTCTCGGCTGGGTTGACAGGTTCAAATGGTTCTAATGGCTCTGAGCACTATGGGACTCAACATCTGTGGTCATCAGTCCCCTATAGCTTAGAACTACTTAAACCTAACTAACCTAAGGACATCACACACATCCATGCCCGAGACAGGATTCGAACCTGCGGCTGTAGCAGTCACGCGGTTCCGGACTGAGCGCCTAGAACCGCTCGGCCACCACGGCCGGCTGGGTTTACAGGTTCCAATATGGTTGTTAGTTAGCAGAGCCAAAGAAATGGAGTATTACAGTAAAAATTATTCTTGCTGTGTCAGATATTTTATGCACGTTACATTTCGACGAGTGTCTTATGTCCATTTTGATGTTGTCATGGATCCTAATGCAATTGGAACGGCAGGTTCAGTATTTTTCAGCATTGGGCACAGTTCGTAGCTAGCGTAAACGTACGTTTACACCTGTGTAAACTTGCGTGTGCACAAGACGGACGCAGACTCTGCACAAAGAGGCATCGGTGCAGCCAGCCTCGTACGCCTGTTGACACGTGGGCGCGGGCAGTCAACACGTCCCAGGCGAATACAGGCCGTGCTGTCCCGTCCACGGTTTTGTTTCGTTTGCTCCGTTTTGCTGCGTCGCACTATTAAGTTCTAGTGTTTCGTGCGCTTTCAAATTTTTGTTAACCCATTGGCCGAGTGGCCTAAAAAGGAACAAATGGATCTGAAGAATATTATCGTGCATACTTATGACGCGTGTTATCGGTATCATCTAGTGCGTCTTCTGAATGATATAATGGATAATCGAGTTGAACTTTTTAGTGCTAATGTTATGAGGAAACGTGCTGTCCAATGCAGTGGTAACGCGTATCAATTACTAATGGTCTTTTGAATAACATTCATGTTGATTTGAGACACACTATATAGTGCCTGCTATCTATCGCTGCATTCTCGAAAACAAACAGCATGAGAAACTAGGCTGTAGTAAAATTATAAAGATTATAACTTAATTAGAGCAGTCAACCATGAATATGATATGGAAAGTTTATTTACACAAAACCATTACCGGTTTCCGAGTTTCAAAAACAAATTGTTAGATGGCTTTCAAAAGCATTACTTGCGATAACCGCCATTTAAAAGAATATTCGTTTCTGTGCAAAATATCAAACCTTTACGATCGGTTTTTGTCTGGAGATGTGAAATTATCGACTAAATTTTCCCATGCAAATGACGTCGGAGCTTTGTGTTCGGGCACTACATCACTGGATGAAAGGCAACAGTGAAATCAGCTACAGAATCAGTATGCCTTAAATGAAAAATAAACAGGATGCAGAATCATTCGTGAGTGGTAACGAAAATGATGTACATTATCGGTACAAGCCAGTGATACAGTACAGGTCCATCTGCCCTTTAAAGAACGTTAGGTCAGTTACTGTGGCACTTCGTATCTTGTAATCGGTATTTCAGGTAAGGAAAGCACCCACTCGCCACTGATTCTATAAGTAAACTGTCAGTAAGACGTGAATTAAAAGTTAATGAACAGCGGCACTGATAGCTCACCATACCTGTTAGAAAACACTATCATACATAAATTTCTCAGCATTGTTTTGCAGGAAGAATAAAGCCATTGGGGTATTAATTTTTCATTCTTGAGGCTGCACGGAAAGAAGTTCTAGATTTAATTACGGAAGTCAAACACACGCTACCTAAAAATGGTTCTGAGCACTATGGGACTCAACTGCTGAGGTCATAAGTCCCCTAGAACTTAGAACTACTGAAACCTAACAAACATAAGTACAACACAAACATCCATGCCCGAGGCAGGATTCAAACCTGCGACCGTAGCGGTCGCGCGGTTCCAGACTGTAGCACCAGAACCGCTCGGTCACCAGCGGCCGGCCACACACGCTACCTATTAACGATACCTGTGTCTTGGTCTATGAGTACGTCAGTCAGGTGCGAAATTGCGTTGGTTTGCATGTTCGTACTTACTGAATAGTGTACTGGAAAGGAGTAATAAAAGTCGGATACAAGCAGACATATACTCACCATTTACGTACGTCACCGTTGACTGCTTACGGCAAGATGGCAGATGGTAATGTGCGCAGTATAGGTAGTAGCATTGAAGTCACTACATAGTTTTGGCACTGTGTGATTAGTTAGTACAGAAGAGCTAGTACCTTCTGTGAATGAAATGTTACGCGCTGCGGGATGCACAGAAGTACTTTGACTCTTAACATTATCAGGAGAATCCTTGGAGGCAGGTTTTGTGTGCAAATATTATCTATATTATTAAAAGAATTTGTAAATACAACATTGTCAACCTTTCCGATTAATAATTAAGAGAACTTTTGGCCTCACGTGAAAACAACAACGGGATCGAAATCATGAGTTGAGTCGCTCAGTGACCATACCGTCACAGCAATGGAAGACGACACAGGAGGCGAAATACAGGGCTACCAATAAATCATTCACTGGTTTCCAGAATTCTACATTTTCCGAAATATTTTTCACCTCAGCGAGTTTAGACTGTGCGGAACACCTGATCTTACGAATGCAGCGCCTTGTGAAAATGCCGAAAAGGCGAGAGAAGAGTTTTCGTGTGTTGTAATGTGCGGGATATTTGACCAAATGTGGCAGCTTCGCCCGTGGAGGAGGGTGAGCGAGATTTTTGTACAAAGAAGTCAACAGCAGCGACAAGCCGCGTACTCTGAATACCGCAGGAAAGTGTGTGGAAGACCGTGCGTCGGCTGTTACACTTCGAACCGTACCGTCTGCAGCCCGTACAACAATTAAAAGCAGAAGGTTGCGGCCGGCGCATTCAGATTCGCGCCACAGCGGTGGGACCACTGGAGGATGAAACTCCATGCTGATCTTCACCGACGAAGCAACCTAGAATATATCTGAAAAACTTAACCTCCGCAATGTGAGTGTGGGCTACTGAAAATCCTCATGAAATTGCGGCGCATCAACCAGATTCTCCGATGGTTAATGTTTTCTGTCCAGTGTCACAGAGAAAGCTTGAATGGGCCGTTGTTATTCTGCGAAGGAACTACGACGATCCTCAGTACGCCACACTCTCACATGGCGGAGATAAACATTTTCGGATAAATGCAAGGTTGCTTCGTTGCTGAATATGAGCATAGGGACGAAATTTCCATCCTCAACCGGTCCGTGCATTGTGGCGCAAATCAGAAGGCGCCGGCCGCAGCCTTCTGCTTTTAATAGTTGTGAGAAATGCAGACGTCGCGGTTCGATGTGTGACTGCCGACGCACGGTGTTCCACACACTTTGTTGCGGTGTTTAGAGTTCGCGGCTTGCGCCTGCTGTTGACTTCTTTGGACCGCGTACAGAAATCTCGTTCACACCCCTACACGGATGCAGCTGCCACATTTGGTCAAATATCCCGCATATTACAACACGAGAAAACTCTTCTCTCGCTTTGTCGGCATTTTGGCAAGGCGCCGCATTGTTAATGTGAGGTGGTCGGCACAGTTTAAACTCGCTGAGTTGGCTGTTATATCCATACACCAATCATATTTGTACATGTAATATTTCGGAAAATTTAGAATTCTGGAAACGAGTGAATGATTCATGGCAGCTCTGTATTTCGCCTTCTGTCTGTCGTCTTCCGTTTCTGTGGTAGTATGGTTACTGAGCGACTCAGCTCATGGTTTTGATCTGCTTGCTGGTTTTATGTGATGCTGAAAATTAGTTCAATTTTTAGTCAGATCGGTTGACAATATTGTATTTACGAATTCTTTGAATAACGTAGGAATATTTTTACAGATAATCTGCCTCCAAGAACACCCCCTACAATGTTTACAAACAAAATACTTCTGTGCCCTTACTATTAGTCACAGCAGCGCCTAATATTTCTTTCACAGAACGTGCTCGCACTTTGCCCCTTCCTAACCACACAGCGCCGACACTGAAGGTACCGCCTCTGATGCCAGTACTTACACTGTCTACGTTACTGTCCGGAATCTTTCCGTAAGCAATGAACGATTACGTACGTAAGTGGTGAGAATAGCCTACTTGTATCGGACCCACAATACTCCTTTCTGTTACACAACTTGTGTACGTACAGTCATGCTCAAAAGTATCCGAACGAATCGAATTGCATTTTGCCTGAATCGCATGCAACCCGCATAACGCAGCTGTTTAGCAGGTCCTCTAATAGCCTCTCAGTACAGTCGTTTGACTGTTGAAAATGGTTCCAACAAGTCACCACTAGGAAACACTGCTCTGTATCGCAGTAACTCAAGATGTAAAGTAATACCACGACACTACAAATATCAGGGAACCCCCTATCACATATAAACTGTCCTTAACGCTTGTAAGCTCACATTTATTACAATAAATGACATACCTCAAATGTTACCACTCTCATTGTTACGTCGGATAGGTAATGCACGTAGTAAGTTCGTCATATTCATGATTTTTTCTTGAAAGTAACATACCGTACTTATTATTTAAAGCAAAATGGCATTAAAAATTTAAGTTATAAACGAGCAGCTAGTAGAGAATATCTATGAACTTCAAATGACACGACGAACCGTCTCGTTCTGCATATGGATTCAAACCCAGGTCATGTATACTAAGCAAAGATTTCGTGACTGACGAAAACTAACAGTCATTCCTGACTAGGCGTACAGAGAGTGATATACCCTCGATTTTAGACAGTATCAGTTAGCAAATATCAACTATAAATTACATAACGTAAACATTTTTAACGGACGCGGATTCCTACCCAGCATCCATTGCCTTTGTTAACGAACTACGAGAGATGTTCAATATTGCTTCTTCACATGTAACTTATTAGAAATGCCGTGACGTGAAGCTTTGTGTTGGACTGGGGTTCGAACCCAGAACCTATTCTCAGCAACATTTCTCCTCATACTGTCACCCGCCTACTCCTGTTCCGCTCGCGAATGTCGCGTGGTTGGGGCGATCTTCGGCAGGGCCTCTTATATTGGCTGCAATTCCCCAATTTTTCTCGTCGTGGTCATTTCGCTGCAAGCCTGAAAGCCTCGAGGAGACGCGTTGGCACGCCACTTTTTCAATTACAGGCCACACGTCCTGTGGATACATTCAGTCGAGACCGTTCATAGCGACATCACTTTTAACGACTTATTGGCTATAACATCGAAATCTAATGGTTCTATCTAAACCGTACATGAATGCTGCATTTAGGCTATAACACAGGAATCTAATGGTCTCATCTAAACCCTATATGAACGCTGTATTTATAAAGTCCCTTAGGACGTCTCTTTTTGCGACTTACCGAATAAAACTACGTATTTTTGTTCCATTTTCGGACAAATGTATCGGCTGTAAGATCCAATGTTAGTTTTTTTTGTCGCTTATTTGGGGAGGTAACTCTTATTTTCAAACATTCGATTTCTGCAGATTGTTGGTTTCAAATCAGGCGTCACAACGAATACATCGTCAAATGCAAAGTGAGTACGTACACCTTAGATGCTAAAAGCAAACTAATATAACAGAGTACGTTAAGTAGGGCAGTATATTGTAGTATGTGTTACTGTACAGCGTGTAGTTCAGAATCGCTAACAAGAGATCCATTTTTTGCATTCACATGACACAATTGTATCGTCAGTTACTTTCCTAACCATTTCAGGAGCGAAAATTTTTTTGATTGATTCAGATACTTCTTTCCCAGCTGGACTTCTTCGCTGAGGTTTATGGGCCAAGTTCGCAGAACCACTTTTACGTAATCTTGGAGCTGCTTCTGGATACACTCTACCAGAACTTGTAGCACATTGGGAGTGTTGTCGTGTGCATTGTTTCTTCATTGCCTCCACCCCTCCCCGCATCTTCTTTATTTTTGTTCAATGTCTATATAATTCGACTCGAAATCCCTTAACTCTGATACTTGTTCGTCTATTACATGTTAAGCGAAAATTTCCGCCTCGTTCAGGTCTCTATGACTCATTGTAGAAAATCTTCCTCAAAAGAAACACGTTTGCTCAACTGTGACAAACTGCTAATAATAATGGTTAGTCTATAAATCAACCATGAAAATGAAACTAAGCAACTAGACATTCAACAATGCGCCATCAAACTTGCATTCTGGGTTGCCAAAAGAAATTTAGAGCGAATTAGAATTGCGGTCGCAGGTGGCGTCAACCCAGTGCAAAATATGCCCTTGGGCACAAAAGTTAAAGTTTTTTTTCGTTATTATTTCCCATTTTCAAAAGGGATGATGGGCGATCTGTTATGTTAAAATGTGTGGATAAAAGTCGTATTTCAAGATCGCTAAAGCTCCTCTACTGATTACTAGTTTCAGATTATTGGCCAGACTTCTTCAGATATAAAATACAAAAAGGTAGCATAAAAGAGGGCAACTATAGCATAACACGTTTTATGTTTAAAATTCCTGCATCATTTTCAGATTCGTGCAGGCCTATGAAATTCTTTTAAAAAATTGAACAATTTTTTTTTACTTTATTCAGAATGGGTTGAATGTGCGGAAGTCCATTCTGAACGATTAAATTGAGTGTGTGCGCAAAGCAGGGGATGTGTTTCCAGGCTGTGAGTCTTATAGCTGCCACAATATTAGCAGCATTGTAACTAACAACACACACGACTTTTTCTGGAATGCCCCATTCCCTTGTGACATGTCGCAGTTCTTCGGAGAGTTTTCCTGACGTGTGCCTTTCGTCGTATTTAAAGCACTCTAGGAGGGAAGATGCCAGCTCCAGGTCTTTAACGTAGAGTGCTGTCACCAACAAATAACTCTCATTTGTGGTTGAGGTCCACCCATCCACTGTCAGCACAACCGCTACCGCAGAATTTATTTTGACTCTTACAATTTCTTTCATCATGGTGTACTGTTGTTGTAGTAGTGTATCGGAAATGATCTTCCGAGCTGTAAGCACCATTTAGTATGCCTACAAAACTTTGGAAATGTTTGCTTTCCACTATGTTGAAGGGTAAATAATCCTTTACAACAATCTCCAGAAGTGTGAAATCTATCTCTTGATTTCTTTTGTTCGAAGGAGGTTTCGAAAAATACGTAGGTAATGTCCTGTGTTATTGATGCCTGCTGTCTGATAATGAAGTGATACTGTTATTTTCTGGCACCGACTGCTGTTCGCTTCTGACAATTGCTGGTGTTGGTTCCGGATTGTCCGCGTTATTTGTCCAAGAAATATCGGAAGATGCAGGAGCAGGGGGCGCTAAGCGCCTGACTGACAATGACACTGTTGGATGCAGCACTCGAACATGACGCGCTAGATTAAATGTATTTCCTCCTTTATATTAAACACACTTAGAACAACAGCTGCACTTTGCTTTCCCATCACCTAAATCGGCGAAGAAACCCCAAGTTCCACTGCTTTTACGCGATCGCGAGTTGCTAGCCATTGTATAAGAGAGTGTTGGGACGAGACGACGCCACCACTCGCCTGAAAACCCGAGGAGAATTCGTCGAGTGACCCCTCGGTTTCCGGGCTCGCGCCCCTCCGCCAGGCCCACCAGACTCAACTGTCTCAGCAAGCTGGAGAGAGCCTTTAATCTCCCCTGCACAGCCGACACAGCTGTAACACTAGGCGACAGTGGTAAATGGTAGAATGGCGATGTTGAACAGCTGAAAAAAATTTTTATTTGCCATAGTCTCTTTCATGGTTTCACACCACTCTTTCTCACTTCTCTTTCGCGCTGCATCTGTCATTTCCTCACTGACACAAAATTTCCGCTCTAGTTTCCTGTTGCACTTTCTTGCTCTTTGGCCAGCTTGTGTCCTAATTCATTCGCAGGACTGCAGACTTTTACTTCTGATCATTCCAAGATGAGGTGCCACTCCCCCTTGCGCAGTTCTCATTTATGCCCTTATTTATCTAAGATTGCTGTAATTTTTCAGGGAATCCAGCGTAACTGGACTGTCTGTGCATATTTCTCGTGAGTCGTCCTGAGCTTCTGTGCCTATATCTGGAACAAGCAGCATTTTCTAAAATATATTTTCCAGTTCCTAAAATTATTCTCTGTTCCATGGCTCGAAATGCCTCGACAATGACCACGCGTAGCTCATACATGTGAACAGTCACAGTTACTTTCATCATTTCCACCGGAGGATAGCGATGGATTTGCAGGTATGTGTGCAAACTGAGGAAGTAACTTAATGAACCATGATCGCTGCACCTCAGAACTCTGACGATGCTGAAATGACGGTCGAGTGGAGGATGATTAAACTTTGCTATCAGGACACAAGTGACTGGCCTTTTCCACTACTATAGACATATTCGTAAGGTACAAAGAACGAAATACAAAAGGACTGACACGTCAAAAAGAGTGAGAGGTAAAGTATTTAGTGCTCGTTCCACAGTATCGAACGTGAAAAAGTGCTCATAGCTCATAAGGTATGCATTTTAGAACTTCGTTCACTGGACCGTTTCTCTCTGATCGCCCTTTATAGAAGTGTCCTTCTTATTCTACTGAACTGGATAATGCGCTATATTGCAGTATCAGTAGCTTCGGAGACATTTAAGCTTGCCTCTCCATTACTTAGTACTTACGTATTCCACTTTTTTCCATATCGTTTCTTCCTGACTAATGTTTCAAACTCAGTCTACTCTTCACCACTATTAAATTGTGAGCTGAGTCTATAACTGCTCCTGGGTATGCCTTACAATCCAATACCTGATTTCGGAACCTCTGCCTGACTATAATGTAATGTAACTGGAATCCTCCTGTATCTAACGGCCAGCATGTTCTCCAGACATAAGCCCTATCGAACATGGCTGGGACAGATTGAAAAGGGCTGTTAATGTGCGACGTGACACACCAACCACTCTGAGGGATCTACGCCGAATCGCTGTTGAGGAGTGGGACAATCTGGACCAACAGCGCCTTGATGAACTTGTGGATAGCATGCCACGATGAATACAGGCATGCATCATTGCAAGAGGATGTGCTACTGCGTATTAGAGATACCTTTGTGCATAGCAATCTAGACCACCACCTCTGAAGGTCTCGCTGTATGGTGGAACAATATGCAATGTGTGGTTTTCATGACCAATAAAAAGAGCGGAAATTATGTTTATCTTGATTCTATTCCAGTTTTCTGTACAGGTTCTGGATCTCTCGGAACCGAGGTGATGTAATACATTTTGATGCGTGTATCTACAGGCAGATAGGATTTGCTAACCTTTTAGCATCAAATGCTAAGCATTGTCCTAACAGAAAGCCTGAAAGTAGTACTATTGGACCTCCACTTACAAAGTCAATACCGTCTTCAGTTGCTCATATCTCTGTTTTAAGTATGTGCAAGTAACTTGAACCCTTCTTAAGCTTTAAATGTGTGTTTATATCGTCAAAATTTTT
The DNA here is from genome assembly GCF_021461395.2 of Schistocerca americana. Classification (NCBI taxonomy): domain Eukaryota; kingdom Metazoa; phylum Arthropoda; class Insecta; order Orthoptera; family Acrididae; genus Schistocerca; species Schistocerca americana. Next base: position 103,601,783 of record NC_060129.1, on the reverse strand, counting down.
TGACACTGTACCATACTGGCTCTATTCACTCAATGAGTGAATATATTTACTGTATGTATGATTGAGGGTTTGCAGAATAGTATAACGTATTTATCATATCTGTAAATATCTTGCATAATATTTGTTTTGCACTGGTGCTCTTTCAATGAAAGACAAATACACATTTTAAATAACTTTATTTATTAACGTTTTACACATGCACAAATTAAAAAAAACAATTGTTGACACATTTTTTATTATTCATTCTATCTTATATCCCTACATTATTCTTTAAATAATTGGTTTTTTTATGCTATAAATTCTGCTTCCATTGTGTTCAATCCAACAGGAGCGACGTCGTATCTCCGTTCTCTGTCTGTAAACCAGGCTCTCCAGTTTCAATATTTATAGGATTATAGTAGCAGCCCTTGATACTGCAAGCATACGTATGTTTACATATCGTTCTAAATCATCTTGTATGCAACATTCACTTACATAACATACAACATCGTTTAGTAACGCTTTCACATATACTTGCCACCGTATTTGTCTGTTGCAATCCGTAGTGCACTGCATAACCAATACAACTTCACGACACTTTTATACAGGTCGATGATGGTTGCCTTATTGCTACAGATGTTCATGTGAAGAGGTAGTTGAAAAGGATCGTAGTCTGTTGTCATCAACTTCTCAGTGTGCTTCATCGGCTAACAGTGCTCCCCCTAACTCATATCTGTAAATTGTGTTTTACATTACGACGGACATCCTCAGTTTCTACTATAACTTCACACTCACGATCTCATGGTAATCCTACATATACATGTTTTGAACCATAAGCTAACATGTATGTACTGGTAAATAGTAGCATTCAGAAATGAACTGATAATATCATAGAGCTGTATAGATGACCTCGAAATCCCAAGACTTAATGCAATAACATGCAAAAATTATATAGCGCGACGACAGGGCAGTTAACACACTTTCTAAGCAGTGAAGACATAGTGAAAATGACACTGTGCCACGATTCTCGTCGGTAAGTACTATTTCAGTATCCACAGTCCAGTTCACTTCAGGATACAGAGACCAAGACCATGGGAGAAGAATAACTGATAAATCATTTGTAATTATTTGATGAAATTATGACATACACCTCAGGATCCAGAAGACAGCCCCTGGGTAATTACATATCCTGATGATTAAGCATGCACATAATCGAATCAGCACGTGTGGGGATAAAGAGATCTCTGGAATTAGCATTAGATTTGATCATCATGTGACGTCACAGCAGCGGGCAGGACGTGCAGCTGCCTCAAGCGTGCTGCAACATGTGACCCTGTTTCTGTTATCATAATACTGAGGCCATTGAAACTGGAATATTTAGAAAGCGACATTGAATTGTCTGTAAATAGAACACTCACCCCATGCTTGAGATAAGCACATCAGCCTTCTCCACTGCTAATCCATTTCAAGATCCTCTACTGATGTCTGCGGAGATCGAATCCTGTCTGCATGAATGGGTCCTTGACTAGATGCTTGTTGACTATTGATGACGGATTCCACTGAATTTTCCGTAAATGGTTGACAATCAAAGAGGACACAACGAGGTTTTCTGCTGTGCATGATGAGGGTTTCCTTGATTTCAAGTGTTGATGTTCTGCCTGTGGAGCATCTCGATGACTGGCCAGCTGAGGATTCTTCAGAATGTTCTTCCAGACCTTTAGGAGAGCTGATTTCTTAGAGCTGGGGGTGGGATGATGCTGAGAACAGGAACTCTTAGAGCGATTGTACTCTGAATACATCCCATAATACCTGATTCAGTTGGACATCTATCTTCTTAGTATGAGCACTATTGATCCTGGTCGAACAGTAATCTTCAGCAACAGAGCACCTATGATAGGGTTAGAGCTATGGATCTCATAACACGAGCATTAGCTCCCCATAAGATACCACCAAATTTTTGAAGACTGTTCTTTCTCGTTTTGACTTTAGGTGCTACTTGTAAGTCACGAGTTCTATCTAGCGCTGTTCCTATGTATTATGGTGTAATGCAGTACAATGAGACCTGGTCTTTGAATCTGTCTTCTGGCGTGCACTCTGACTGTCTTCTGCATAGATGTAATGTAGATACAATTATTTTCTGTGGATTTAGGTGGAGCCACTATTTCTTGATGTATACATCTAAGACTTCCATATCAGTGGATAAAGAGGTTTCAGCATCATAAACGTTGAGGCTCTGGGCCACCAAGCAAATGTCATCAGTATAAATCAATTTTTTTGAAGACTTTTGGTAAGCTGTACATGTACAGACCAAAGTGGTAGTGGACTCAGAATAGACATTTGAAGTAAACTATCATTTGGTTTAATTACCCTGCATCTGTCGTTGTGAGAATGGATATGAAATGCTCTATTGTTTAGCATGTTGTTAAGTAAGTCCTTAAATTTACGACACAATCGTGAATTTCTAAAGAAGTGCTTCTCACCAAGCAGTGTCGAGAACAGCTGATAGGGCCAAAAAGGCAGCTACACTTACTAATTTCTGCTCATACTCATTTCCGATATAAGTAACTAGAGAGAGTGTCTCTTCCTTAAATTACTTTCGCTTCTTAAGCTGGGCTAGCGCCTTTATTCTTAACGAAAGAGTGTGTTTCGATTGTTACTATATGTTGAGAGTTGCACTCTGTATCTTCGTTGGTGTAACCAATAATCTATGGAAAATGTGGTTCATTAGTCAGCATGGTATGTTTTCATTATTTCTATTTGCTTAATTCTTTAATATCTGAAAACAGTTTACTATTCACATTCACCCAATAGGTACTTTCCAATTACTTACACAGTTCCAAGATATGCTATTAGATGATGGCGTTCAAGCCTACAGAATTCATAGCCACATTGCATTTACCATGATTGGCATATCATTACGCAATTCTACGTAACTTCCTTAAATTTGGTTAAATCTAAGGCAATTCCCTGTTTATTGTTTCTTTTACAAGCTAACAATGGTTGATTGGCAACCAAAACGTGTAATGAATGGTAAAGCAATGTGTTTTTGCGATCAAGAAAATTAAAAGGTTTCGTAATTAAGTTTTAATGTTTTAGAAATACATAAGATCACTTAATGCAGCTCCTGATAAGTCAGGTCTTAATAAAATGTGATTAATGTCAAGATCATTCGTCGACTACTTCAGACTGACTTTGTTAAAGAATGTCTGTTTCTGAGTTGCTGATCCAAATTACAGTCACTGTTGACAGGGGAGAGGTGAAAATGAAAATATTTAAGTTTAGTACAAGCAGCAATGTGCCCTAGCAAACGTGTTACTCTTTGAACGGAAATGTGCTTAATGATGTGGTGACAGTGTTCATCTTTAATCTGAGGCTCTTATTTGGTTTGGACGCAGCGTGTAATCCTGGTGGATTGGAGGACGATGTTATTCTTACAGCTGAGTCCTGGCATTCGCCTTATGAGTGGGTTAAAACCTTCCTTTAAAAAAGCATCACCTGCGATTGTTTGTCGATCGTTATGGCATTTTGTGTCCTGTTACATTGTACTAGTAGTCTTTAAGACTAATGCTTAGGAACTAATCTCTAGTATGATACGAAGGGATTTGTAACATAACCGTGTAAGTCAGAGGTAAGTGCCATGTTATATAGAAGAAACTGGAGTCATTCTGAATAGTGTAGTGGTCTAAGTCTTTGTATAGTCAATAGCACAGCTACATCATATTTAGAATTTCTGCTGTCATGACATCACATAGGTTTTGTCTTTTGCTAATGTAGTTATGTCAGATATATATCTTACTGAAGGTAATGTTACAGATAGGGAATTGGTCATGGATGTAAATGAGGTGGGAGATGTAACAGTACGAGATCAAATTTGACAGTGTCGAAACGAGGCCCAGGGAGTAAACAGTCTTCTGGCAGCATTACAGGCATCCTCGGGAGAGACGGCCACGGCGGTGCTCTCCCACCTGTTGTGCCAGGCGTATGAGACAGGTGAAGAATGTAATGTTATCAATTCCAAAGAAAGCAGTTGCTGGTAGGTGTGAAAATTACTGAACTATCGGTTTAATAACTCGTCGTTGTAAAATACTAACTCAAATTCTTTACAGAAGAATGAAAAAACTGGTAGACGCCGACCTCAGGGAAGATAAGTTTGGATTCCTGAGAAACGTGAGAACATGCGAGGCGCAACCTGACCAAATGGAGGGTCGGTTGGTAGGACACGTTCTGAGACGTCGACAGGTAACCAATTTAAACCTGAAGGGAAGTGTGGAGGTTAAAAATCGTAGACAAAGACCGGGTGGTGAATACAGTAAGAGGTCGGATGGATGTGGGCTGCAGTATGTACTTGGAGATGAAGAGGCCTGCAAGCTATACAGTAGAATGGAGAGCTGTTTTTAAAACCAGTCCTGACACTGAGGGGCGCAACAACCTCTCTCTGTGTTATAACATCTTATTTTCCAGTTGGCGTATTTCTTCATTGTTTATAACTGACTGTCAGAGTACCTCTGAAGATGATGTGAGGAATACATATTTACTTAAAGTAGGGGTATTTGAAGATCACAGGTTGGTGCTGAAGAATAGATTTCGTGGATCCACTGTATTTTAACCTACTCGACTTGCTTAGCGATGATTCCTGCATGTTTGTGAAGGGGCTGACCTGCTCGTTAATTCTGCCCCATGTCGGGCCCTGACAACAGTCGGCAGTGTCGTCTGTGTACAGGGCTCTTCTTTCGTTCCTCGACCTTTAGCGATGTCAGCCGTGTTGTTGGTGTGTAGCAGTGGAGACGTGACTGTCCCACGTGGCGTCTCTGCGGCTGGCATAATATTTGTCGAATGGTGATCACCAAGCAGCGCTTGTACTTACCTGTTTCCAGCAACGTTTTTAGTAAGCTGCACACTTTGGGGTGGGAAGTTCAAAAGTAACGTTTCAAAGAGCAGCCCAGCATGCCACAACCAATGGAAGGCGCGTTCGCCGTCCACGAGAAAGCGTGCTGGCGTCGCGCCTGCCGTGTTGCGTTCAGCCTGCGTCGCTCTGCTGCTCAGTCCTGGGACCGGGTCACCTGTGCTGTGGTTGCCGCTGAACCCGGCTTGTTCTTGTGCCATTATGTTGCTCTATTCCTTGAACAACTTTGGTCTGTCTCGAAAGCTTTCCCTGTCACTGAGAGCACGGTAACCTATGATTTGGTGTTGTTTTTTGGTCTTTCGGGTTGGGAAATCATCTTGATTTTAGCTTGCTTCTATTTTAGAGAGACTATTTTCAGTTTCATGGCCGCGATGAAGAAACGTCTGATGTGTTTGAGGCAGGTGTCTTGTGCAAGGAGTGATTTATTTTGTTATCTTCCAGTGCTTCCAGTCTCTGAGCTGCTTTCTTTCCATTTCATATTCGTCAATCTTATAAAGTAGTGGATGTTAAGCGGTTGCATTCGGATTTTCGAATATTATTTCCTCGTCGGTTTCATCGAATTTTGGATACCACGGATGACCGTGAATGTTTTTGTAGCACTTTGAGGAACTTTTTTGAGGTCGTCAGTAATCAATGACATTCTCATCTGCTATTAAGGATGGCTGTTCGCAAATGGTGTGCTATGACCTGTTGGAACTTTTTCGAAAAACTACTTCTATTGTGGGACCTAATTCTTGTGATTACCTCGCACATCATTTGGTGGGTTTCTCTTATTACGTCATTGAAAACGTTCAAGCCAATCGTAGGATATCCATTTGGTTAGTGCCGTATGGTCTACAGAATTTCCCTACTGTTTAATTTTGTTTCTTATGTACGTCAGGAGTCTTAAGGAGTGGTTTGAATAGTTGATTGGTTAGGTTTTGTGTTAAAACGTATCAATCTGATTTTTTCGACTATCCGATTTCGTGAGTTTATGATCGTTTTAAGTTTTTTCCTAGTTTTTGTGATTCACAGCATAATAAATGATAGGTATTCGTTAGCTATGCAGTCGCCAAATTCAGTGTAGCTTCAGAATCTGGGCCGCGCGGAATTAGCCGAGCGGCCTAAGGCGCTGCAGCCATAGACTGTGCGGCTGGTCCCGGCGGAGGTTCCAGTCCTCCCTCGGGCATGGGTGTGTTTGTTTGTCCTTAGGATAATTTAGGTTAAGTAGTGTGTAAGCTTAGGGACTGATGACCTTAGCAGTTAAGTCCCATAAGATTTCACACACATTCGAACATTCAGAATCTGGGTAGCTATGTTGTATGTAGTATATGTTCTAAGATAGAAGTGCCATAGTGATTGATAAAAGGCGGCGAGTCATTTCTGAGTCTTGCGTGATTCAAAATGGCTACAACAAGTTTAATATCTTTCTTGTTCAATTTTTCAGCAAATATCGCAGATCTAACACTGAGTCTCCTGTTCCTTTAGCTGGGTACAATGAGGGTATATAATTAACGAGAACAGTTGGCGGTTCCTCGGCAGGATACATCGTTGTGGTGTTTTATATGAAAGACTATGAAGCATCTATCTCAGCTTCTACTACGGTCTGGTTTGCGTGACAGATACAGTTATCTAGATTGATTTCTCTACCTGCTGATGAGGTACGTGCTGCGACTATAATACCAACTTCTTTTTCTCTTACAATGCCTTTAGGGAGTTTGTTTTTAGAGCAGAAACCCAGTGTGTTGACAATGCAGATAGTGGCAATATCTTTCTTAGGCTTGAATGTGAAGGTTAATTCTTGGTTCCTGGTGTCTCAGGCCAGGTTGGGCATTGGCCTCCTTGTCTATCAATATGGCGATATAGACGTGGATCCGTGTTCGCCAAAGAACGTAGTAGGAGGTTTTTAGAAACTGCTGTTATTGTTTCCCTTCTTTCAAATATCATGTTGGGAAGGGCTGTAGTGAAGACTCAGAGTATGTTTCCCATTTGATTGTTTTCGTGACATTCTTGGACGAAGACCATGATAGTTTCATCAATGTGCTTAATGTTTTCAGTTTTGTTTGCTGAGATAGACTGTTTTGGTCTTTCTTTGCAACTCTCATTACTATTAATGTTATGAGTGTTGCAGCTCCTGCATTTTGGTGCTTCTTGTTTCGGGTCTATTTTGCAATTAAAAATTCGATGTGCTCGACTCCGTTCTTCACATTTCTCTTTATATCGCAGCTTTTCTTGTCTTATTGGAAAGTGTTGCAATATGGACGTAGCTGTTATTGAGGAGGTAGTGTTTAAATAGTCCAACCTTGTGAGGTACACAGTGCATTCTGATATGGTGAACAAGTAGCTTGTTAGTTGGTTCTTTGTAACTATAGATGACTGGAAGGAATAGCGGGGAATTTTGATTTAGTTTCCCGGTACCTTTAGGTCCCCTTCAGTTTTTTCGTTTGTTGTATCACGGTCAAAATTGGTTATCACAAAGGCGAGCGTGAGTCTGCGTGGGTTCTCTTTTGCTTAGTGTTTGGCGTGCGGTGTGATTTCTGTCACTGTTGCTTCAGATCGGTAAGTAACTCAAACTGTTCTCTTGGGTTTCGATATCTGATGGGTGTGTTGTGATGTTGGCAAACTTTTTCGGATTTTTTTTGTGAACGTTTTGGTGGCCCAGGCAACTGTTTTAGTTGCTTCAGATCGGTAAGTAACTCAAACTGTTCTCTCGGGTTTCGATATCTGATGGGTGTGTTGTGATGTTGGCAAATTTTTTCGGATTTTTTTTGTGAACGTTTTGGTGGCCCAGGCAACTGTTTTAGTGCAGGTTACAACGATTTGGCGGTTTCTTTGCCACCTTCTTAGTTTATAGTTTATTGTAGGGTTTGCTAATGTGCCATAAGTTGTGTTAGATGTGCTTTAATTCCATCTGCATCCAACCAGTTGTAAACCTGGTTCTTCGTGAGATGTATTTGCATGAGTGTAAACTTTTTGTAATTGGAGTACCGTGTTTGTGGCGGCTTTGCCTGTTTACTTCGGGTTTCTTGTCCGGGTTTTCGGCTAGTTCGCGTAGCGTTGCGTTTCTGGAGATCTGGTGCCGACAGAGTTCCCTGCTTCAGTCTGGTGCGCTGAAAACTGTTGTTGCATATCGGAAACACGACGATCCATAGTCCCCACGCCCTGCTTGAGAACGCTCCCAGTCAGCGTTGATTCCTGTGCCTTTAGCCTCGGCAGATGCGAGTTGGTCGTCCTTGTCTCAAAGTGTGGCAGTTGTGCAGACTGCGGATCCCAAGTCTGAATCGCTCTGACAATGCTGCATTTGACGACAGTGGCGCGAGTTACGCATGATGCACTTTGCAGGGGACATCGTCTGAGTAACACGTGTGCTGTCGAACAACTACGTACATGTAACAACAGTTCAAGCAGTTTCGGCTGCGAGAATGCTTGTCTCCAGACATATCAGAGGAAAGTCCTTAATAGGTATATCGGTTGCAGAAGTTAATGCTTGATACCCCACGAGTCAAAGGATTGTAACAGGTGATTCCCTGACCACCCATACCTGCTCGCTGGTTCGCCTTTTTGAAGACCAGAACGTGACAGCAGTGGCTCTAAGCAGCAGCAGGGAGTGGCCAGTGGTGGGGCTTCCAGTCCTCTGCTGCTCCTGATTGGCTGAAAGGCCCACGTGTAGAATGATTTCGTGGAGAGGCTCGGGGCTCGGGGAATCGAGAGCTGGCTGTCGGCGCCCGTGTGGCCGACGTGGCGGGTCGCGGGCTCTCTGGAGCGGAGTTCTGTGTCGCGACGCACAGTGTTCTCGAGTTTCCAAACGCGTTCTCGTTTGCGCGCATCGATTACCGCCTAAGAACTTTGCTGCCGTTATCTGCGAATGTTGCATAGTAATAAGTGCGGGCGTTTACGGCGAACTGTAGCTCAGTGAAAACTCTGTGATGTTAGCTAAGTGGCAGTGGTGCTCCGACTCAAATGACTGACTTGGCTGGGGTAATCGGATAGCGATAATCTCAGTTTGTTATCCAAATCTGGGAGTAATGTTTTTTGAGTGAGCGTCTTCCTGTTGAGTTTGAACTGTGTATTTCGTACAGCCAGTCGATAGTAATTTCCTGGACTTGGCTGTGAATGTTCCCAGTACTGCGGTCGGAACTCGGGATCTTGCCTGGGGGTAAGTAGGTAGCACGAGGGCCGTTAACTACTGGCTTTCGAGCGATGAGGTTCGATACTTTCCAGCGTGTCGAGGCTCGGCTGGCGACCACTGTGTCGGACTGACTTTACGCGTGTCCCGGTGGTGCAGGACGCTTGTCTGGGTGGGCCGCTAAGCGCCCCCAGTGCGCCCCGTGTCGGCTCTGCCCACCACCACCTAAAGAGGAGGCCGCGGCGCGCTCTCGTGGCGTCATGCAAAGCGGGCCAGGGTTGGCTTGGCGCTGCGCTGACAGAATCGAGGCGCACGGCCTGCAAATATTCGTCAAACGGTTTTACAGAATGTGTTGAGCTGCCGGCGCCCCCCTGCGGCCAGGCGGGCTGCACCCGCCACCTGCCTCCCTCGTGGCGCTGCGGCCTCTGGTTCCACTGCGTCCAGCACGAAAATCGCGGTTGACACTGCGGGTGCCTGGTAAATGCAAAATTCACGAAAATCACTCCACGTAGTACTATTTATCACAGGATTTTCAGTTGGGCTGGATACTAAATTCACACAAACACTCCTTTACTTTGCACACTCAGGTTTTATTTGAACAAATTGGAGATCGTCTATTGATTACGAATCACAATTCGGCGTACTGTGTGCTTCTAGTGAAGCTACTATGGCACATGTTTACCAGGACTCACAGTACTGGTACAAGTTTATCCTTCCACAGTACTGTTTCTGCAAATACGCCTTTAAGTAATGTTCTTCCTTGCTCAAGAGTGGCACATGGAACATTAACTTTTAACAAATGCCATAGTACCCTTACAAACCTCTAGCTTAACAAATCATCATCTTGTCTCACAAACCCAATAATGCTAATCTCATATAACTCTGCCATTCGACACTTTGCGTTCACTTCAAGCCACATTTCACACAACAAGTCATGTGTTACTTTATTACTATACCTGTTTGAGCCAGTCTATGTGATCGAACCACTAATAAGCTCAACAAACCCATTTACACTTTCATGCACACAACACTTCAGTCATTGGCCCCTCTCTTTTGATTTTATAAGTATCTGAATGTCTCTTGTCATGGTACTTGAATTACAAATCATGTAAAAGTACATCTTTCACACACATATGGAAAATTTCCTTGTTTCAGACATAATGTTATTTACTATAATCATACATTATACATTAATAAAACCGACAAACTGCAAAGACAGATCCTCGAAGGAAAACGGAGAAAAAACGTCCTACGAACATGTGTCCAGAAATGCACCATCGCCACGGTAGATGACCCTGACGAACGGGAATTCCTCTGACAACGTGCTGCGTTTTCCTTGTATATAACAGGACGTGTGATTGACGCAGCCTGTTGTACACACAAAGCAATTCCCAACAATTTTAGTAAGTATTCTGAGTGCATTAGAATAGGTAGACAGAGGCTACCACTCACAAATAAGCACACAGTTATAAATGAAGGAGACGTTAGGAAAGAGAAGTACTGGCTGTACGATATCAGATTTAATGACATTTAATATTGTCATACCAGGTAGAGTCCATTTTTATTTCTGGGTTTAATGCAGTGTAGTGTGGAGACAGTTATTTGCGAAAAATACTGAAGGAGGCTACAGCGAGGATTCTGAAAAGGGAGACTGTTCATTGTTTCTCCTGGCCAGATTCCTCTCGGCTGCCGAACACAGCTCTAGACCTGCAGGGATGTTGGTTGGGTCCCACCAAAGAAGTATCCTGTTCTTCAGTAGAGGGAGCGTCGTTCCATTGCAAACGAAACAGACGAAGAGCACTGGTCCTTGCACCATCGTAGCTAGATGTATATAGTACACTAACTGCGCTATTCCCTGAGCTTGGTGGAACCCAATTCTAATAATAATTCCTATTCCACTTAATATAATGGCTTTAACTGACATAAAAAGATATTGCTTCTTTGAGGCAAATTTCTTGTTATCAACAATTTCGAGTTGCCGCATGGAGCACCGATTACGTAGGTACATGTATCCAATCAGTCCGAGACAAACCAAGTTGAATGCCACAGACACTGAAATCCCTGCAAGGACTACTATGCGACTGTGGATGAGGTAATGTTTACTCGTCTTTTCCAAAGCAACAGCTGCCACACATACTATACTCCACGGTATAAACACACACAGCATCTCACGACGGAATAACTGGCTTACTTCAGCAGGTAGTAGCTGGTTAGGAAGCCTGAGATGGCGAACACAAGAATACATGTGGTAGCAGAATGAGTTTAGCCAGATACAGCTGAGAAGTGTGAGGGCGCTGTCTATCAGCACTGCTGTAGGTAAGTCAGGGACGCCTGCCATACGATACACGACCTCAGAACACAGGATCTGGACTATGCACGTGATCTGAAACGACAAGAGTATCTTCCCAGGCAAATTACGTAACTGGGGAAGGTACATGTATACTCCGGCAGTCGAAAAACGGAAAATGATATTTACCAGTATAAATGACATTTCCAAAGGCTTCAAGCTGTCGATTTTAAAATCCTTGTATTTCAAAGTGGCGTTGGTTAAACTGTTTTTGTAGTTCAGGGTTTCTTCTGTTAACTTTTGATACAGTATGCGGATAGATTTAGTAAATGCAACTGGGAAACTTTGAAATGGGTAATATAAGTGCGTACAATTATCAGAAGCCTTAAAGGAGGAAAAATCACGACACTTCAGCAACAGAATAGCTCTGGAAACAGAACAGATGGCGTCTGTAGCGTTCGACTGCAGACATGATTGATCATCAGGACTATCGAAATAGCAGCGAGCATCGTGTACGGACTGTATCATACTAAACGGGACGTCCTGACAAATGCCGTACGAGTTGACAGCCATCCAGGCCAGCAGACAGAGGTTGACGTTTATCCTCTGCGTGTAGGCCAGGTAGCTGGTGACGGGTATGTGGGGCGACCTCTGCACCACGTCGTCCCACAGCTGCTCGCGGCACTGCTCGCGCTGCTTCACGGCTTCCAGTGGCAGGTCTTCCAGCGGACACGTGGGGTGGTCCAGGGCGTTCACCAACAGCTGCACGCAGTCAGTGTTCATGGAGAGCGTATCGTGGCTTCTGTCCTCCAGCTGCCACTCCTCGTCTGCAAGAAAACGACAGCAAGTAGGTGGTGCCCGTACACTGCAGGCAGCTGAATCCAAAGTCTTCTCTGGATGAGGAGCCTGGGCGTTGTTTATCCACATTACCCAGGTTCAGTTACCCAGAACTATGTAAGGCGGCATGTCAACACAAAGTAAGAGTATTAACAAAGACAGATATCATGTTACTATGCGCGTCTATTTCATCTACAGGGTGTCCAAGAAGTCCCTGCATCGCTCTTGACGTAGTAAAAATAAGGAAGTAAATAGGTTTTATTGATAGTCCTGCACTGAAGATGTTAAAAAAACAATGTTGTCAGAATTATACACTCCTGGAAATTGAAATAAGAACACCGTGAATTCATTGTCCCAGGAAGGGGAAACTTTATTGACACATTCCTGGGGTCAGATACATCACATGATCACACTGACAGAACCACAGGCACATAGACACAGGCAACAGAGCATGCACAATGTCGGCACTAGTACAGTGTATATCCACCTTTCGCAGCAATGCAGGCTGCTATTCTCCCATGGAGACGATCGTAGAGATGCTGGATGTAGTCCTGTGGAACGGCTTGCCATGCCATTTCCACCTGGCGCCTCAGTTGGACCAGCGTTCGTGCTGGACGTGCAGACCGCGTGAGACGACGCTTCATCCAGTCCCAAACATGCTCAATGGGGGACAGATCCGGAGATCTTGCTGGCCAGGGTAGTTGACTTACACCTTCTAGAGCACGTTGGGTGGCACGGGATACATGCGGACGTGCATTGTCCTGTTGGAACAGCAAGTTCCCTTGCCGGCCTAGGAATGGTAGAACGATGGGTTCGATGACAATTTGGATGTACCGTGCACTATTCAGTGTCCCCTCGACGATCACCAGTGGTGTACGGCCAGTGTAGGAGATCGCTCCCCACACCATGATGCCGGGTGTTGGCCCTGTGTGCCTCGGTCGTATGCAGTCCTGATTGTGGCGCTCACTTGCACGGCGCCAAACACGCATACGACCGTCATTGGCACCAAGGCAGAAGCGACTCTCATCGCTGAAGACGACACGTCTCCATTCGTCCCTCCATTCACGCCTGTCGCGACACCACTGGAGGCGGGCTGCACGATGTTGGGGCGTGAGCGGAAGACGGCCTAACGGTGTGCGGGACCGTAGCCCAGCTTCATGGAGACGGTTGCGAATGGTCCTCGCCGATACCCCAGGAGCAACAGTGTCCCTAATTTACTGGGAAGTGGCGGTGCGGTCCCCTACGGCACTGCGTAGGATCCTACGTTCTTGGCGTGCATCCGTGCGTCGCTGCGGTCCGGTCCCAGGGCGATGGGCACGTGCACCTTCCGCCGACCACTGGCGACAACATCGATGTACTGTGGAGACCTCACGCCCCACGTGTTGAGCAATTCGGCGGTACGTCCACCCGGCCTCCCGCATGCCCACTATACGCCCTCGCTCAAAGTCCGTCAACTGCACATACGGTTCACGTCCACGCTGTCGCGGCATGCTACCAGTGTTAAAGACTGCGATGGAGCTCCGTATGCCACGGCAAACTGGCTGACACTGACGGCGGCGGTGCACAAATGCTGCGCAGCTAGCGCCATTCGACGGCCAACACCGCGGTTCCTGGTGTGTCCGCTGTGCCGTGCGTGTGATCATTGCTTGTACAGCCCTCTCTCAGTGTCCGGAGCAAGTATGGTGGGTCTGACACACCGGTGTCAATGTGTTCTTTTTTCCATTTCCAGGAGTGTATTTTTGTTTCAGAACTGCAGTCTTTGAGTTCCGAATCCATGGACCAACAGTTATCTTGTAAAGGAGAGATTAGTGGAGGATTCGTGGGTGCATGAACATCCGCAGATAGGAAAAACTATGTAAGGTATGATGAGACCATTTGCCTCAGTCCCCCTCGTAAAGTAGCCATGCCTGATTGAGATAAATGTCCTGTATTTTTAGGCTGTCTCAAAGACAGGACACGTATTGGAAGCAATAAAAAGTGACAGGAAACGTGTGTCACCCACTCTTAATCAGATTAGCAGTCTCCAATGAAAATAATTTGCAAAAGAGCAGTTGGACTTCAAGCATCTTCTTCAACAATGCACGACCACTCTGAAAAAATATGAATACGAAAGGATTTAGGCCCATGTTTGTTACTGAATTATCTGACAATGGTGTGGAGCAACGATTTGTAACCTACCGTACTTCGCTGTGGCGACTTCTGCCATGTCTCGCTCAAGAATGTTATTTACCTATAAATGTCTCATATACCACTATTTGATCAGGAAAAAATTGTTTTCTTGTCTAAGGAAAGTACCCATTATCAGCAAGAGTTGGAAAGGAACCTACCTCACATTATGTGGGCCAGAATATGGAAAGGAACCTACCTCACCTTATGTGGGCCAGAGTTGGAAAGGAACCTACCTCACCTTATGTGGGCCATTGTGTGATCAGAATACCTGTTAGGACCACATTCTTTTGAAGCTTGCATGAATGGGAACTTCCAATTCTCTGTACAACAGAAGTTTCCAGTATCTCAGCTCCATGACAAGGCAGTCACGGATCTTGTGTGGTTGTAGAAGGAAGGAGCTTGAGTCTCGTTTTGTTGTTCAGCTGTGTGGGTTTCTTAATGAACAACTTATTCTCGGATTCTATTTGGTTCTGCAGCATTTAAAGCCACATTAAAGTGGTTACCACGAAATCGCAACATTACCACCTCAACAACCTTTTGAAATCGTCATGACAAACTTTTGATCTTACCACGCAAATAACTGAATATGAAGAATAATAAAGCCTCATGTGGCTCAACGTTGAAAGATTAATGGAAAATTGACACAAGTGTTGAGGAAGTCTTTCTAAGCAGAATTACTAGGACGACCCGCAATAAAGCAAGGGGGACAGCGAGACACGTAGATATCTGAGGAAGGTGTGATCGCCCATGCACTGATCCGTTGGATACGTATTTATTTTATATCTAACTACGTCCATATAGAATCTACTCTTTTGACATAACTCCATAGGCGTCCTGTACAAAGAAATAGGATGCAGGCTGAATTCTCGTCTTTGTGATATTTCACTTTCCTCCGTGAACTTAGCGACCCCATCACGCAGCGTAAAAAAAAAGTGATGGAGCATATTTGTCACCAGTTTGTGTCGTTAGCACGAGATTGTCGAGAAAAAGCACAACAAAATACAGTAACTGACGATTTTGGGAGTTCCTTTACCACAATGAACGATTTACTGTTAATACTCTGTTTGCATACATTCCAAAACACGCACAAAAATGTAATTACTTCGTCTGACTCGTACCTTGTGTAATGATAATAATGCAGAAATAAATGCAATTGGGACATACATGCCTCAGCCGCTGAGTGGATGAATGTGGGATTACAACTCCAGAGATTTGGGGTTCAGGCATTGCTCCCGAGATTCCTTCTGTCACTTATCTCTTCTTTCACCTCTGACATTGATTTATGGAAATCGAAAATGTTCGAACTGTAGAATTGTTCGGAGACCCAATAATTAACTGTGTCCCACAATTATTAACTGGGTGAGTTAGTTCAGAAGTAGGAAGACGGCGAGTGACCACAACCTGCAGTAGGACAATGGCTCGCGAAGCACTGTGGTGACCAAACCAGGCCTCAGCTTGATGACGGCTTTACCTACTGCATTCTGAGAAGTCCTGATGGTCGTTTTCCTCGAGCACTATTCCTGTTCAGAGTACAAATCAAAGGAGAATGATACTGATATGCTACACATCATCCAATGTATACAGGGTGAGTCATCTAACGTTACCGATGGATATATTTCGTAAACCACATCAAATACTGACGAACCGATTCCACAGACCGAACGTGAGGAGAGGGGCTAGTGTAACTGTTTAATACAAACCATACAAAAATGCACGGAAGTATGTTTTTTTACACAAACCTATGTTTTTTTAAACGGAACCCCGTTACTTTTGTTAGCACATCTGAACATATAAACAAATACGTAATCAGTGCCGTTTGTTGCATAGTAAAATGTTAATTTCATCCGGAGATATTGTAACCTAAAGTTGACGCTTGAAACCTCCAACATTCAGTTGCGTCTTGTAACAAACACGGGCCACGGTCGGCGAGCAGCATCTGCAGGGACATGTTTCGATGACGACCGTGTTTACGAGTGTGGCTGTAGTGCACTGTTGTGGTTTGGTCTAGCTGTCGCAATGTCCGCATGTAGCGCTTGCTGCTATTGTTATTCTGCATTCGTCTCCGCACGCAGACCAACTGTAGTACACCGTGTTACCAGACGTCTGTGATAGTGTGGTGTTCTAGGAACTGTGACCATGGTGTATTCGAACTCTGAAAAGGCCGAGAGTGATACTCATCTATGGCGAGTGTCGACGAAATGCAGCTGAAGCTTGCAGGGTGTATGCAGAACGGTACCCGGACAGAGAGCATCCAACGTGCCGCACATTGCAAAACATCTACCGCCAACTGTATGCAACAGGTATGGTCGTAGCACGCAAACGGGTCCGTAACAGGCCCGTCACAGGAGAAGCGGGTGCAGTTGGTGTGTTAGCTGCTGTTGCCATAAACCCACACATGAGTACACGTGACATTGCGAGAGCCGGTGGACTGAGTCAAAGTAGTGTCATGCGCATACTGCATCGTCACCGCTTTCACCCGTTTCATTTGTCGCCACATCAGTAATTACATGGTGATGACTTTAATCATCGAGTGCAAATCTGTCAATGGGCATTAACAGAGAATGCGTTGCAGTTCTACCTGTTTACCGATGAAGCGGGTTTCACAAACCATGGGGCAGTGAATCTACGGAACATGTATTACTGGTCCGTGGACAATCCTCGCTGGCTCAGACAGGTAGAGCGACAGCGACTGTGGACTGTAAATGTATGGTGTGGAATCATTGGCGACCACCTTATTGGTCCTCACTTCATTGCAGGGGCCCAAACAGCTGCAACATACATCGCGTTTCTACAGAATGATCTGCCAACGTTGCTCGAAAATGTTCCTCTGGAAACGCATCGATGTATGTGGTATCAGCATGATGGTGCACCTGCACATACCGCAATTAACACTAGGCTGACCCTTGACAGGATGTCCGACGGGCGTTTCATAGGACGTGGAAGACGCATAAATTGGCCAGCCCGTTCTCCTGATCTTACACCTCTGGACTTCTTTCTGTGGGGTACGTTAAAGGAGAATGTGTACCGTGATGTGCTTGCAACCCCAGAGGATATGAAACAACGTATTGTGGCAGCCTGCGGCGACATTACACCAGATGTACTGCGGCTTGTACGACATTCATTACGCCAGAGATTGCAATTGTGTGCAGCAAATGATGGCCACTACATTGAACATCTATTGGCCTGACATGTCGGGACACACTCTATTCCACTCCGTAATTGAAAACGGAAACCACGTGTGTACGTGTACCTCACCCCTCATTGTAATGTACATGTGCGTCAAAGACCAATAAAAAGGTGTTAGCATGTGGACGTAATGTGCTGTTCCAGTCTCTTCTGTACCTAAGGTCCATCACCGTTCCCTTTGGATCCCTACGTAATTCGGTGCTCTCCGATACACACGATCGAACAGCGTGGTACTCAAGCATCAACTTTAGGTTGCAATATCTCCGGATGTAATTAACATTTTACAATGCAACAAATTACGTATTTGTTTATATGTTCAGATGTGCTAACAAAATTAACGGGGTTCCATTTAAAAAAAACGTAGGTTTGTGTTAATAAACATACTTCTGTGCATTTTTGTATGGTTTGTATTAACCAATTACACTAGCCCCTCTCCTCACGTTCGGTCTGTGGAATCGATTCGTCAGTATTTGATGTTGTTTACGAAATATATCCAGCGGTAATGTTAGGTGACTCACCCTGTATAGTTCATTGGCGTGTTGAGCGCAAATGTATACCCAGTAAGACGAATAAGTTCTGAAAGATTCTTATACACCGGCATGTTCTGTGAAAGGCCGAATGCACGACTTTGTCGTAAACACTCCATTTTCTTTGTTATTCATTCCACTCCCACCACATTATCGTGTGGTGCGCAAGCTTCAGACACTTTGCTGCTCTTCAGCCTATCGAAGTTAGGCCAGTATAGCTTTTATGGGAGAATGAATAAAATGATAGGTTTCCAAAAAATAAAAGCCATAGCGTCTCTACATAAACACATGTACATTGAAGCTGATGATGGTGCTATGGTGAAGATAAGGCTCTTGCTTCTGGCAAGTCACTGGCAGTCAGTTCCCAATAACTACTACGAGGGTAATACAGTATGATGCAGGTGCCGGCCAGAAAGGGTGTATGTATTCAAGGTGTTGGAGTGGGCTGGGAAGTATGATTGACAAGTTGATGTGGGTAGAGGGAGGTGTGAGGGAGGGATGGCAGTGGTCAGGAGGCTGGAAGCGGGATCATCTACATATTGAAGAGGCGTAGACGCCAGGATTATAGCTGGTTGGAGGAGTAAGTGTCTACATACTATTCCGGAACAGGAAGAACCAGCCAGCTGAAGTTCCGCTTGAATAGGATACAGAAGGGTGGCAAGTGGATGGCGCACCAGAAGCCTAGGTATCCAGAGGATAGGCGAGAAAAATTTCTTTTGTTCGCCACGTTTATGGAACGTTTACAATTTGTGACAAAGTCTGAGGAACTTCAGAAGAGAGGGCAATCTAATCAGCTGGTAGAGGTTGCGTCTGAGACGGCAAATATGATACAGAGTGCAAGGTGTTCTAAGACTGTAAGGAATGGTAAATGTTTGAGACTGCTGAGATCCAAGCTATATTGGCGAAAGTAACACTGGGGCCACTAAGGCTTTTGGAAAGACGAAGGAAGAAACAAGATCAGGGTTTAACGTACTGTTGGTGAAACAGCTATTAGAGCATAACCCAGAATTGGGAAGAACGGGGAAGGAGGACAGCGGCGTCCATCAATAGGAACCGTCGTGTCATTCACCTTAAGCTGTGTAGGGACATCACAGAGAAACTAAATATGGTCGAAAACCAAGTTTGGAGCCAACAGCTTACCACAGCATCGCCTCGTTCAGTGGGTTTTACCCAAGTACAGAGGATGGCTGAGTGA
The DNA here is from genome assembly GCF_021461395.2 of Schistocerca americana. NCBI lineage: Eukaryota > Metazoa > Arthropoda > Insecta > Orthoptera > Acrididae > Schistocerca > Schistocerca americana. The sequence goes on along the minus strand of NC_060129.1, from coordinate 103,582,595 downwards.
TGGAATCCCCACATTGTCGTGTTTCCTGTCTTCTTAATTTGAGTTTGTTGTAAGCTGGGGATGCGTGATTATTCCAAGATATGAGAAAGTGAGAGTCCTCTGCCCATGTCAGCAGAGAGGAATGGAGCAGCAGCTCCACCGCCTTACTGCAAGCGCTTATCTTCCTCCACATAATTGGCCACTGTCCTTGCATTGTGAGAGAACTGTGACTCTGAGTTATCTGTTGAGTGTACATGACTGTAATGGATGCGTTAAGAGCTTAACATCCACATCTGACACACATGTTGTTGTGTCATGCTTTTAATAAATTTACAAGCAGATAGATGAAACAGTCAATGATCAGAACGCCTTATTGTTTGGAAAGCAATACACTTATCTTTAGCTCCTCGTGGCTGTGGCTGTGTGAGCACGTGTGGTATTAATTGGGGTCCAAATACACAGGAGCTGCTGAAAACACTTAGCGGCATTACAGTGCAAGTCTGCAGATGATGAGCACTGAACGTTTACTACAACTGTGCCAAATATGTGTCTGTTGTTGGCCCTCGACTCTCTGTATGTGCATGCTTGGCCTAGGCTTAACTGAGTGACGTTACGCCGACACTGCACTCTGAAGGCAGAAATTCGTCGCTTCTCTGCAGTCGTCATGGAACTTTGATATCCTCGTAGACAGAACAGAACTCAGGCTGGACTCTGGCAAAACTCGTACCAGGCACTGGCAGAACTGGAAATACTTGTCGTGTGTGGCGCCTCGAAGCTACAGGAGGAGTGGCTTACTACTTCTTTCTCATAGGCGGTGGCGATGCTGCTTAGGTGTACAGCATCTCTGCGGTGGTCGATTGTCGATTTGCTGCAGGCGATTATCGTCGACACCACATGTGTCACCTTCAGCAGTGTCACAGGCATCAGTGTATCATGATACACTGAGGAGAGGCAATGTAATGTAGAACACTGACACGAGGTCTGGTGATGGGAAACTTTATGCTCCAATTCCCCCTCCCATTACTGGGGAAATACCAGCAATGAAAATTTCTTCCATCACCTGGATTCGAACCAGCATAACTTTGAAGAGAGTGCCACTACACAGTTATGTTTATGTGTGCCATGGTGGAAGTTAGGGAGAGAGAAATGATTGGTGTATTTATTGTAGTAATTCCTTGGGTTTTTAACATAAGTGATTTTGATGTAGCAGAGGCTACAACGAGAGGTGAAGTTACCGAGGTAGATGGAGATATGCTGTTGAGTAAGATTTAGAGTAACAAAAGAAGCATGGTGTGCCAGACAAGGAGCTATACAGGAAACATAATTCATTGGGACACCTGGCACTTGCCAGCTTCCTCCCAGAGATCCGAATGTGCGACTATTGCGGAATATTTCGCCAGTGGAGGAGTCATCATACCACTTTTCAATTATAGGCCACATGTCCTGTGGACAGACACCAGTGGTTCCCATTACCTTCTGCATTGTCATGCCTTTGAGCACTGCTGACTCTTCAGGGTTTTAGGAGCATGGGAAAAAGTGCCTTGAAGCTCTATCCGCCCATCCATCATTACTGATGATTTTTATTCTAAATTTAAGCAGCAGCGAGGTTCAAACCTGGGTTCCATGACGTTTTGATTAGTATAGGTGAGCTGTGGGATATAAACTTGCATACAGTATGATATCACACAAATTGACTATAGGTAGTAGGAAATAAGAGCTTTCTTTCTTTCTTCCTTTCTTTTTTTTTTAAGAAGGTCTAAAGTAATGGAGTCATGAGCAGCCTCTCATAAGAATTTCCTGAAATTGTAAGACGTCGTGGTCTCCTTCATTGCTTACATATTCCGCCCTCACAATCATATTCTGCACATCAAGACGCTTCATTCGAGCCCAATCTCGATAAGATAAAGTCAGTATTGTATGAATTCATGTAAACGATATGCAAATAACTAATAAATCGCAAGTGCGCACCGTGGTCGAAATACTCGAGGCTGGGGTACACACATACATTCCAGACACGCCGGTCACAGGAGCTTTTAGCTCGAGAGAGGCAACTGCACCCCAGGAGGCCGGTCCCAAGCTATCTACGTCGGCCAGTGACCGCCTGTAGAGCAGACAGCGTTAGCCCGAGTGAAAGGACGATCTCGTGTTCGGCTTAAAAGCAAATTCCGCTACATTGTGTGGGAGCGGTTAGCCTACGCATTCTTTACACATAGCACGCAGTTTCACAGGGAGACAGCAAACGCCAAACACCGATACTACAGATTTCCGGATTGGTCGCCTTAAACAAAACGTCATTCTCGCGTTTTAGAAGAGCAATTCTGATTGGCAGACGATATTTCTGACGCCTTGAGTTGAAGGAGTAATGGGAGAGATCGAAAGGTATACCGCTTCTCGTCTGGCGTGCAGAGGGGCCGTTCCATTGTCGCTCTTGGAGCGAGAACATGTAACGAGAGCGTGCGCGCTCATACATGTACTCGAGAGAGCGAGGAACAAGTCTCTCCTCAGTACTTAACTGGGAGAGCACCTCTGTCGAGAGCGAATCGAAGTGCAACTGTATATTGAGTCCTTGCGATTAAGCATTGTTCACTGTGTTGGCCGCCACACTTATTATGCGGTGTGAATGGACAGAGTAATAGTTAAACGCCTGTGAGCGAATTTTTGAGTGGCATCGCGGTGGACTGGATATCTGACCGGTGTACCACGTCAATAGACTAGGGGCAAATAGGAGTCCTTGACTTCATCAAGGCGTAGGGAGAGTTTGATTGGCAAAGGTCAAGTTATAGAACGAGAGTTTTCTTATTTGACGGCAGCGAGCGGCGCAGACAACAGTCATCACAGCTACAGCTCTTGCAACCCCCACATTTCTTCCACAACAGTACCCTTCACTGCATATCACACGTGACAGCCTCGACTGTACCTAGCGACATTGTAACCGATAAATATTCAAGTTGGGTAGGTGCTGCTCTCAGCCATTCTGCCAAGTCAATAACAATCTTAAACTTTGTATAGAAACTTAATTACCGAATCCTATCCTTAAGAGGTAACTTCACATTCTGAAAAGAACCTGCAAATAACGTGTTCAATTCATAACTAAAAGTGCTATGGTGATTTCTCAGAATTTTTGCAAAATAAATAATAATTTTCGTTACTTTCGTATTTTTCTTACACTAACTAGCACTACTCCAGTACCCAAGTATCCCACTAGTTACGTAAGACATTTTGTGAATTTTTGTGCCATTTCCTTACAGTGGACGACTCCAGAAGGTATTTATTGCTGAAAGTTTTTTAGGCATTTCTCTTTGGAACGTCAAGGCTGTCTGTCTGACTTCTATAGTAGTGTGGGGGTGGAAATTGCATCTTGCAGGGGCCAAAGGGTAAAGGGAACATCTCAGATTAATCTGTTGCGCAGAATGACAGAATAGCACCAACCCACACGCTCACAAAATGTGTGGCTTTATAGTCTTGTGTTGTAAATGCTATATTTAATTCGTTTTGTGGCATTATAGACAGGTATTTTAAACTGGGACCAAGAGATATGGTGGTCGTAATTGTGTGACACTGTATGTACCGAATTGTCGAACAGTCATTAGATACAGTGAGTATATCTTTAAGATATGAAGCACTGAGTCTGCCTTGTTGAGGTTGTTTGGTAACGTGTGGTTGTTATGGATGAGAGGAGAATGAATCCTTTTTCAATAGATTGTTCAGTTTATGGAAAATGTGGCAGTGTTTTTGTTCATGTGTATCACCAATCCCAGGGTTTCTGATCTGCAGAATGAGGTGCTGGTATCAGGATATCTCACAAGCACCCATTGGCAATACCATCTGATTCTATGTTGTAGCAATTATCTGTGCTTTGTAGAGTGTAGAATGACTGGGACTGTGTTACGAGACTCTAACAATTTTCATTAAAGTATAGTTGTAGCATTGAGATAACATGTGAGTGATGAAGATCTCGTTGGAGCTGAGGGAACAGACATATGGATGGAATGCTATGCTGCTGCTTTGTCTTGCTGTTTTCTGTGGCGAAACAAGGTTAGGTATAGGTTTTAAGCTGATGTTTTGGTGTGGCTGAAGTTAAAGTTGGATCGCTTTTTGGAACAGGTGACTTGGATGTTAAAATGGAAGGTGACTGTGGCTGTTATCGTCATCTGTTGGACGATATGGGGACGCTGAAAGAATGTTGTGGGAAACAGTGGTTCTAAACTGGATGTCTTTCATGTTAGGGATGCGACACAAGAAACTGTTGGGATGATGACGGTGAGCTCGACTGATGGTGTAGAAAACTGTGGATCTGAACTCAGTATCTTTGATGGTGAGGATGCAATGCATGTAGTTGTTGGGATGCGGAATGTAAGTTTAGTGTCGTGAATAATGCGTTTACTTTATATTTATTAGATCATTCGAGTTGAGGCTGTGTAGATGATGCAGTTGTGCAAGGATTGTACATTTGGGCACAGTTAATATGGGAGGTTTAACGAACTTCCAGTATGCTGCAGTAGTTTGGGTCAGCAACTTCTGGTAATCAGTGAACGAAAAACCGTTCCAAGTTTTTGTTCGTTCGGTGAGTTATCTCTATGCACTGTAAATGTCCATTGCACGTTTTTGACATCTTCAGAAATGCCATTTTCGACTATGTTATGGTGATTTGAAAATTGGTCTCGGTCCGAAACAAATCATCGAATGAATAAAAAATAAAAATTTGCAACTTGGACTGGTCTTGTTTGTAACTGGGATAGGTCAGGTGGTTCTGCAATACTGGGTCAGATAGTCGTCACACTGGAAGTATTTGTGAGATCTGTAGGCTTGGATTTGCGATTTAGTTGATTTTACACAATGGCAGCGACAACAGATCAGGGCTCAGTTCTCGACACGTTGGTCTGTTGTGGGCAAGCATCTAGTTCTGCTGGACAGTGATGCGTAAAGAAGCCGGCAGAGAAGCGCCACGGTTTTAATAGTGGCGAGGGCAACTCTTTCAGACAGGGCCGTTGTAGCAGCCTGCTGGATGGTGCAAACCATTTCGAACATCGCCACGTGCTCAGAAGAGATTCGCACGACTTTATTCTTTCCCTCCCCCTCCCCCCCCCCCCCATCTCGACCGAACTACCACGACCTCTCCGATCTCTCTGGATTATCACGACCACTTTCCCCTGAAGATAAAATGGCTCTGAGCATGATGGGGCTTAACATCTGAGGTCATCAGTCCCCTAGAAGTTAGAACTACTTAAACCTAACTAACCTAAGGACATCACACACATCCATGCCCCAGGCAGGATTCGTACCTACGACCGTAGCGATCACACAGTTGCAGACTGAAGCGCCTAGAACCGTACGGCCACACCGGTCGGCCCCTGAAGATATCTTCAATGTCGGGCTTAAAGTTAGCTTCCAGACAAACGGCTAGTGGTCCACAACTCTGTAAGGTCTTGTTGCAGCTCATTCTTTAATATCTTGTCGCCACTCGTGATGAATTGAAACATCAACTACAGCTCACACGTTTGTTCTCGGTGTCCATAACAGTTTCAGTCATCATTATAGACATGCTGCAGAGTGCAGCTCAGTCTAGCAACAGATGGGGTAAGAGTCTGCTTGTTTAGTAACTTGCTAACAATGCGTATTTCCTTTTATGTGCCAGTATTATTCTTGTGAGTGTCTGCAGTAAATTATCGGCGACAGCCGAAATTTTGGAAAGGCCTTTCTTCTCAGTATTACAGTTCCTGGTTCTACTATACGGATATTTTTGTGATAACTTACTTCCTTATCTGTTGTAACCCTTTTCGACCACCTTAGTTTCTTAATTTGTCGGCTTACTACCATTGAAAACCCTGCAAGTTCGATTGCCTGAAGCGGTCAAGAGTGACAACGGCAGGCATAAATAATTTTTCCGCTGAGAGAGCAGAAGCCTTGTGTCCTCCTTTCCTCTCATCTAAATGGAGTTACTCCCTGCCGAACAAGAAGCTATCAGGCAGTTACAAAGAGAGAAATGAACGATTACAACTCGCTTCATGTCTGGTGCACGATAGATAGATGATCGAGTAAGAGATGAAGTCCAGCAACGAGAATAAAATAATAAATTAAAAAAATATAGTGATTCGGACAAATAGAGTTGTTTAGCAGACAGGTGCGATAGCTGTTTTTCCTCAGTCCTACTACAGTTCATAGTATTAATACTTCTAAGGATAATATTAAAAGTGTATCTGATACAATTAACTGGTCACTTACAAATCGAAATATTGTTGGTCAAAGAAAATTAGTAAATACGAACAGTATCGAGCTAGGATCACACATGAGAAATTTAGATCACTACACCAGTTACAGTATTGACAGAAAATTAGCTTGTCTGTAGCCGTTATGTTGCAGAGACCATTCGCCATTTTTAAAACAAGCCCTAGACTAGGTCTGAAAAAAAACTACGTATACAGAATTTTAGAGTGTTTATAGAAGATAAAAAGGAACACTTTTTTATATGAGGCACGTGTCGCACATGTATGAGGGTCTTATCTGCACTGTCGTTCAGAGACGGTGTTCAAAGTGCTGTGGGATGGGCACTGTTTTAGAGGTGTTGTGTGCCTCCTACGGGAGGGAGACGAGTTGTTCTGTGTACCAGACACTGGCAGACACCCCAGGTGAGGTGGTTGCCTGTTAGGCTGAGGCTGCAAACATTATTTGTGAGACACCCACTTGTTCCGAGTGTGTTGCACAATCGTTAGCACCCAGCTGGCACTTGAGTAACGTCTCCAAAACATCACACAGCCTCTGTACATCGCTGGCGTCGAAACCTTCACGGGCCACGAGCAGGTGGGGGTACACCTTTGACCTTTGTGTCACATAAACTTTGTTATTTTTAATCTTCTCTAAACACTCCAAAATTTTGTGTACGTAGTCTTTTTTTAGTCCCTGCATAATGAAGAAGTCAATAATACATCGAAATGAAGTAGTTAGCTTGTCATAGATCCAGACGGAGAGTTGCCGAGGAATCGAAAAACTGACTTTGGAAAGAGCACCAGAGATTATCTTGCATGGCGTGCAAAATCACGCAAGATCTGAAACTACATATTCAGAAGGATATTTGAATCTCATTCCTCGAACAACTGAACAGTTGTCAGCGCATAACCGTGAAGTGGCCGGGTCCCAGTATTAAACTTACCTACAATCTTGACGTCATCTTCGTAGAATGTATCGGTGTACGCAGCTGTAGTGTACCAGGAGACACGATAGATGGCGTACAGATCGTCAGCGAGGCTGAACATTTGCGACGCCTCTGGCTGCCGCTCCTTGCACAGCGCACTGAAGTCGTCGTCAAAGGACAGGCTCCACGGCTGATAGCGCAGCAGGCGTTCACTTAACAGCGGCCGCCTGTAGCACACAAGGTGCCAGGTTAAAAGTTAAAAGCCTAGCATGTATAGTTTATGCAAGAACGTACAAGTATCCATAAATGTGTGTGAAATTTTATGGGACTTAACTGCTAAGGTCATCAGTCCCTAAGCTTACACACTACTTAACCTACATTATCCTAAGGACACACACACACACAAGCCCATGCCCGAGGGAGGGCTCGAACCTCCGCCGGGACCATCCGCGCACCACATGACTGAAGCGCCCCAGACCGCTCGGCTAATCCTGCGCGGCTAAAAGTATCCAGAACGGATTTCCACTCACCAGTGGATTAGAAACTTCCTGGCAGATGAGTACTGTGTGCCAGACTGGGACACAAACCTGGAACTTTTTCATTCTTTAAAGGATGCATAGTAACACAGCAAACAATCGCAAATCCATTGGTCTTTCTAGCATTTTAGCGCATCGAAATTTCATCTTTAGATTTCGGAGCACTTGAGTGAGACACCGATTATAACTATTTCTTGCAGGTCACCCACTCCGTTCTGTGCTGCTATATCGTTTTAAGTGGTTCCAGACACATCAAACAGCAGGACTGCAGCGCTTGCCGCAGAATACCTCTTTTCCTTATAGAGGAATTTCGTATGCATTGCAAGAGAGTGAACATGTGATATTTATGTTAAGGTAATGAATGACTTGTTCAAATTTGTTATAGATGATTTTAGACGCTGACATGTAGACATGTCTGTCATGAGCTGAAGCAAAATCTTCCACATTACCACTTGAAAATGGCTCAAAAGGCCGAAACTGCATTTGTAAAACAATTTTTAAAGTCAATGGCGAATATGACGTCCTTATAAAAATAGACATAGAGCTGGGCAGGCAGGAACCGAGAGCCGCCGTCGCAGCCTTACTTCCGCCAGTAGCTCAGCCGCTGCCTTCCAGCCGTCACAGAAGCTCCCCTGCACGGCTGGCGGGACCAGCGCTCCCGGAAGGATGGGCACTGCAGTGACCAGAGGCCTCGGGAGTTGCTTCATGGACGAATCCTCACTCTGCAGTGGAGAGTGCACGTAGCGGATCCGACACACGGCTCTGACCTGCCAGGGAGTTTCCTATCTGCATTTGGTGATGTGACATCTGCGATAATTTTCCGTAAAGACTGTATGACACAGGAAGATGAGTTCAGTGGACAAACGTGAATGTACCGTCAAGCAGGTCCACTTATTCAGTCCCTTTCACCTAATCCAACGGCTAAGGACAGCGCGATACGATGACTAAAGCTATTTCAAATCCGTCTTTGCAAATACCAAACATGTGTTTTTATTTCACAATAGGTCTTTCGTTTTACTCATTATACCCTTATCAGTTGTGGCATTTTTATAATGTTTCTGCTTACATCCGGCTGTGTGCATCCCACCATCTAACACTTGTATGCTTGACGTGCAGAAGTACATGTCTGCTGACGTAAAACTTGACAAAATGACGCTTCACTATTGCATACAAATATTTGTTTACTTGGCTCTGAAGCATTCTCTCGGTCTCGCTTCGTGAGTGGTTGGTGCGGGTCTCTAGTTTGGCAGTGAAAATTATCGTACAGAAATTGTTGGCCGTAAAACTTTTTCCTAAGGTCAGTGTTCCGTATATCGATTCGGTACATATGTGTCAGGTACACGTTGTGATGAGAATGGAGCCCTCAGAATCGGGTATGTGACAATTTTTTCCTGATTAATCTACGACTGCATTCCCTACAGCCCATCAACGATGGAAAGTTTCCATACTGCCAGACACAATGCAGAACAATCAGTACTCCCTGTACTCCTTGTAGTATGGTCCTTGGTTATTACTGTTACTTGACAACGACGTTGTCAATTAAAGCATGAAGCTGCATCATAATGAGTTCCGTGTGATGTCTGGGTCCCCAGTTTGACCGGAAAGCAGTCCCTTCCATAAGACATGTGGTGCCATGGTGCTAAGGCTCGCAAATCATTTCCACGCCACGTACACCAGCACGCTGTTCTGCTTGGAGCTACAGTACCACACCTACGCCACTGACAAGCTGGGACTCAGAATCCGCGCCGTGATAAAATTTATCGTTTGCATGCCACAGATCCAGGAAGTAGATGCATACTGACAATGATCTGAATAAACATTATACGGAGATTTGGTTGCGGAAGAATTTCGGGAAAGGGCTGTTTTTAACATAATGGAGCCGTTCATTCCATAAGGCAACGAAAGAACGGATTTAAATGCAGCAAGGAAGTGAACAAACAATATCCACTGAAACAAGCTCTAAAGAAAATCTCGAAACTTCTGGACAGTTGGGAATGTACTACACAGCTATAATGATACAACACTGACTGCCATATTCAGTTTAGGAGCAAGTGCGTTGTCACACAAAGTGGCAAATCAACAGAGGACGCAATAAATACTCGCCACATGGAGCTTGAGTGTCGACAAGCGGGGCAGACCGCTGCCACGGAAGTCAATCGTCGACAATTTGCGTGCAGAGGTAGGGGTCAGTGTGCGACCGATGGCTTTGGCCTGTAGTGCTGGAGCCATTACTGAAGGTACCATGCGAGTCCAGTAACGAAGTGATACGTGAACTGTAGAATAGGCACGAAATGCGGCGCTGCCTAGACTGCGAGGGCGGTACCGAAGTTCCTCCACTGCCGCTGGAGCTCTGTGACCGCCTCCCCTCTTGCATCTCCGGTTTTCGACTTTGTACTGACATCCAACAGAAGATAAACACGCTGGGTCGTATGAATAAACAAGAGAGAGCTCTTACGAGCAAAACATTCGAAGCCATAATCTGTGACGAGAGGGTTCCTTTTTCTTACTACCTCTGCTCCCTGCTGAGTTCTCGGTGTGTGTGGTCTGCCGTGTCCGGCACAGAAAGCACGCGCAGCGTCACGTGTCATTCAGCTCGCTCAAACGGGCGACATGTCTGGAACCGGCACCAGTGTGTTCAGGCAGAGTTGCACTACGTTTCATTTTGTTTATTTTATGTGCGGCAACAAATTACTAAGACAATTACGTGCATCATACGAAAAAGCATTTTCTGTAGATGTTACCGAATTTACAACATGCGGAAAACTTTTCAGTTATAGAAGTTAGGCGAACATTATGCGAACGAAATCGTAAGATTACATGACTTTTTATCTACTCCAAGCCGGAAGTCTGTCAGAGTTCTCTAACACGAGATAATTGTGGTTAAATACGGCGCACAGTGTTCTGCTTGCGTGGCAAGCACGTAAGCGCCCCACCATGCGTTCGTTACGAGTAACAGGTCATTAGGTTTGCAATAAACCAGTTATTAATTTTTCTGGTAACCCTACTTATTTCTAACATCACACTATATAAGACTTATGCTCTGAGAAGACATGATGGTGAACGTCTGGAAAAGTCAGCGACACGGTTGTTTGGTGTAGGCATACAGCTAAATGTTCTCGTACGTCAGTCTGAAAACTTGGGTCTACTAAATAGCAATAAAAATGTTTCAATTTTCACTTCTTTTGAGAGGTAGTCCGCAGATAATGTTCTTATTGTCAAAGCGATATTAACTTCTACAGCTCCTCAATTCAGCACTTCGTTCGGCTATATATTTCTTTTTCTGCCTCCCAAGCAATATGAATTCTGCCATTATGTAGGTGAAACTTAACAGAACTTACTCAGCCCGAAGAATGCTACAGATCTCGCTTCAATATTTTCCGGTTGTGAGAAGCTCCTCTAGTTTTGTTCACACGAAATCGGAGAACGTTCTTTGTTTTGAGCAACATCCCTCACCCTTTTACTCGCGATGAGCACATTCTCGGCTGGAGTATATTCTCTGACTCGCTTTACTCATGTGAACCTCAAAATGTCCTCCCAAAATTTCCGGTACGAAGTATATCCTCCTTTTTACTGACACGCCCCACTATACTTCGCCAGCACCTCAGCTCCCACCTGGACTCTCCCAGTGGTTCTTCGCCGATCATCTCCCACCCTTCGTCGTCGTGTTCATTGCTTCACCACTCACAGAGAGCCGTAGTCTGGCAGCTCCTTCGCCACTGCCTCCGTCAAATGCTCCACCACCGTCGCCGCCACCTGCGCCACCGTCGACTCCCTCTCCAGCAGCGTCGCTGGCTCTGTCGCCAACACCGTCGCCAGCCCCAAACCACGGCCCGCCCCATCGCCCGCACCACTGCCGGAGCCGGAAGTTCCAACCACATCCACCACCACTGTAGCTTCGTCACCGCCGTCATAAACTCCTGTCAATGTCCTTATCTACACACAACTGGGGCCACCTATTACACCACAACCCTCATGCATGCAGTCATAAGACCAGACAAATGAAATAGAATTGATAAAACCTCACGATTCCAAATGATACAAAGCCAAAAATGATTTCACTAAATTTACGGACATGAAACCAATAATTCCTCTCAACTATCGTCTTTTGTATCTACATCTACATACATAATCCGCAAGCCACCGTGCGGTGCGTGGCGGAGGGCACCCTGTTCCACAACTAGTCGTTTCCTTTCCTGTTCCGCTCGCTGACAGAGCGAGGGACAGACGCCTGTCTATATGCCTCCTTAGGAGCCGTAATTCCTCGTATCTTGTCTTCCGTGGTCCCTACCAGAAATGTATGCTGGCGTCATTAGGATCGTTCTGCAGCCAGGTTCTCTACACTGCTAACTCGCAACTACAAGCTCTCGCGACTCGCTACGTACAACAACTTTCTCGCAACTGAACTCTCGCGCGGTCAAGCGCAGACTAGCAACGATAAATAACTGTCTGGTCAGAGATTCTGTTGCCTCGCAATCGCTGCTACTGAATACATACGCGTTTCAATCTCTACAAATCTTTCTGTCCTCATTTGCGCGTTCTCTTTTGAACCGAGAATGTAACAGCATTTCGTTCCTCAGCATTTTAGGAATTATGTTATTAAAGCACGATGAGTCTTTTCCGCCATTGATCCACTTAGTAGGCGCATACGTTTCCGGATCACGATTTACAGTCTCTTCAAACTTTAGCCATAATTCCTCTATGACCATAATTCTGGAATTAAATGATTGTATTTTATTGTCTAAGTGAGACGCTGACAACTGCATATGAACTCTCCTAGCGTTCTTGACTGATTTACTGACTTTCGTAACCATAGTCGCTATGATGACATCACGATCACTAATCCCCATATCTATGCTGACGCCATCGATAAGGTCGTGCCTGTTTGTGCTGGCTGACGAACTAGCTGCTCAACACAGTTTTCGGAAAATGTGTTCAAAGTCCTTCACAAGACTGTCTGTCTGCACGACCTGCAGTGAATCCATAGACGTCCCAGTCTATACTCGGTAGGTTAAGGTCACCGCCAGCTAGTGTCGCGTGATCTGGATATTTATGCAATGCTGACTATTTACCTTCTTTGAATGACTCCATATCTGTCCCAGCGGAGTCGGTTGGGTGGTAAAAACATCCAACAACTGATATGGTTTCACCTAGTCCTGTTAAGTGCGACCACGTAACTTCACTATTGCACTCAAATTCAACCTCAGTAAAGAGAATATTTTTTGTCAACTGTAATAAACACTTCCCCTCCTACGGCGTCGAATATGTCTTTCCGATAAACATTCCAAGACTCGCTAAATATCTCAGAGTTGTTTTACTTTGGGTCTTAGCCAGCTCTCAATTCAAGAATAATTTGAGGCTGAGAACGTTCATGGAGGAGAGTAAATTTGGGAACTATGTTACAAATACTTCGACAGTTGACTGATAAAAGTTTCAGAGTCGAACTAACTTTACTCTGAAAGCTATCTGATTTCCCTAAATGTGTACCAACTGGCGAGTGTTAATGAGAGTACCTCAAACTACTGGCTAGCCTGAAACCCCCATGTGCACTCCACAAGTACTCTGCTATCCGATTAGCTGCTTCCTTTGTGTAGTGCACCCCTGTCTTGAAATCTACCCATCTCCGATTTTCAGTTCACCTTCCCAATTACTGTTACCTTCATTCCCACTGCCCGACACAATATCGATAGTTTTATCCCGTCACACTATCTGCATGTGTCCGTACACAGTGAACCGGTAACCCACTCACAGTTCTGATGACAGATGTGGAGTAGGAAACCAAAAATCCCCACACAATAAACATTGTGGAGTAACAATACTGTTCCTCAAAAACAGCTCCAGTAGGCTACAAATCATGTTCAATCATCCTGCATCATTCTTTATCCTGAGTGTGTATTTTACCACCCTGACCGTGGTCTGCGCTACTGCCTGTCTCTGTCCGAGCCATCCTATAGCACGTAATTTCGTTCCTCACACTGACCACTGCCTCTCCACAGCTGTTTACCCACATCAATTCCCATGATGAACTTACTTGTGGATGTCGGTTGATCACTTTCGTTTCAGAAGACCTAGTCCATTTCCCAGACACACTCATCCCAAAGTGTCTCCCCTATCGACCTCTTCAGATATAACTGCAGAAGTCTTTCATCCAATTGATAGCAATCACGACTGAGTCTAATTGTCCATCCTAATCCACGTCTTCCACCTCCATAGCTACCTCACAATAAGCCTCCTAAAAGAATCCAAGAACACCGCCACAAGACCTGGGGTGCCTGCTGGGAGCTTGCCCATTCCCACATAGGAAGCCACCTGGTCACACTCCATAGTGCCAACACATCTCCTACACTACTCCATTCCACGGCCCCATATGTCAAACACTCGAGAGACTATTCCGCTTTCCTCCCGCTCGCAAATCAAAAAATCGAAGGCTAAACGGAGTCAAAAACCTTTGTAAATCACGAGTTTCTGTAACCATGTCCTTCACTACTGTCTATTAATGCTAGTTCTTTACTCCATTTTGAATTATATGATCCCTGTGTTTTCTATAACTTTAATGCATACTTCCATGGATAAAAGTGAGATAAACTCCAATAAACCATAGTGAGTACGACAGACATTTGAGTGTACACTGGTTTATACCTGATTATCACGTGCCCTGGCCTGTCCTTGTCTTCTTCCACCTCGTAGTGCTCCACCTGTTTGCTGGCGAATTGCAAGTCCTGTACCCATCCGGTTAATTTCGTGCGCAGCATGTCTTTCACACGTTCCATGTCCTTAATCCAACCGTGGAGTTGCTGATCACTTGCGTGGTTACCCTGAGACACACAGAAAATAGTTCAAATTACTTTCATAACATCCACAAGCAGCAGCCTGTCTTAATATACAGTTAGTTACATGTAGCACTATTACATGACACTGAAATTACTGCCAGCGCATGAGTGTAGTACATTCAGTTTTGTACAGGCATAAAAACATTAATGCACAGCAGATGCCTAGTGGGGTTTTATTAAATAAATACATTTCTCAAACTGTGACATCCGATTAGAGAGGTGCAGATATTTCTTGGTAGTTGACATTACAGACGTCTGAATGCATGAATGTATACTCCCGTGACGATGTATCCAACTGAAATGTTCTGGAGCTGCCAGCAGCGTCGAGTTCCTACGTGTAAAGCCACATGGCGTGGCTGGAACTCTGAGCAGATTCTATTCAAACTTTTGAACGATTTTCGAAAATAGAATGGCCAGACTGTTGACAAATCCGTCAAAACCCTACTCGTTACCAACGCTGTCAGAAACCTGAACACATGTTATGACCTTCTACAAACGCAACGATAGACATCAGCCGCTCCATATCTGAAACATTATCTGAGTTAATTGCGCACACACGAAATGTCAGTTTGACTCAAAATGTTGTAGTGTTTGTCTGTTGCCTGGCTGATCGCTTTTGCCGAACATTTGCGTTTGTAGCTCGTCATCTAACACGATGTCGTCTGTATCTGAACAAGTCTCGGATATTGGAGATTTGAAGGAATGTATTGACTGTCCGAGTGTTAAGATAATTTTTTCTGGACCATTTTCGAATGCGAAGTTCACATTTGTGTCACGTATTAAGGTCTATGCTCCTTTGACGTTGTACAAATTGTAGGCTTCTAAGTCACTGTAATAAAGATATGGCCATTTAAATTACATAATTTCATACTTGAAAAATCACTCACAAAAATCTATAAGGTGCTCCCTGTTGATTTAGAATCATGACATTTAGGAAGAAGCCAGATTTCAGAGTGCAAATAAAGGAAAAAAATCTTAAAATCCATAATTGGTAACTATATAACTCTAGAAAATACTTTTCGTATTATTTTTTATCAGTCTTTTTCTCTGGATACGTTCTGGGTATCATGTTCAAATTATGTCACATACAAAGGTATATCGACCCTTGGCGGCGTAAAAATTGTAAACTTATAACTCACTCCAGTCAACAGATACGGCCGTTTATGTCTCGTGTTTTGCTAATCGAAAACTCACTCATCGACTTGTCATCATGCGATTTGGCAACAACTAAGTTTTCCGGTACAAGAAAAGCAAAAATCTGAAATTTGTTAACTTTTAATTATATCACATAAAAATGTCGTTTTCGATTTGGACATGCATTGTGTTCATGACCTGTTGAAAGTATAACATACGAACATTATTGCATCCAAACATAAAATGTATGTTGTATTCATGATTTAGTACGTAAACGGAAATATGTTATTAAATCTTCTCTCCCTACATACATAAACTAAAGTCCTCTGCTTGCTTGTTCTTGTTTGTTTGGGCTGGGCTGAGGAAATAACGTAGAATTTCTGGACCGATCTTAGTATTGCTGGGAGCAGTATCTTGCCAGTAAAGTTACAGTTTCGATAACCGGTAAAAATCATTGGGAATCTCGATTCCCAGGATGGGGAGTCTGTACAGAACCCTTAGTGCGTGAGTCCCTCTCGCACTTGCCCATTCTGTTTTCCTTTTTTCTATCTACCCTAGCATCACACAGTATGTTGTTCTGGAAGGTGAGTGCTCACCACAGACATGGGTGCCGTCGGGGGAGTCTGAGGGAAGTGGGACGGAACTGCTCTTGTTCTCTGTACGTGGAGTCCCCAATCCTTTTGGGTCACACTGAAACAGGTGACAATGGTTGCACAATAGATTAAATTGAGATAGGGAACCAATACTCGATTCGCAGCAAAGGAAGCCACTTATCTAGATGATGTAGAGTTTCAACTTGTGAGGGAGAAGGGGTCTTTCCATACGAATATCTGGATTCTCTAGTAAACTAAGAGGCATTTCCATAATGAATGCAAAGAACGGGCAGTTGGTGAATGAACAGCAGGACTTCGGCATCTCTGATTTATCAGAACATGTAAAATGATGAACACCAATGTACATCTGACCGCCAACATCTTCGAGAAGTTCTGTAGCATATGGCTGAGATTTCGTGGGATGCCATGTTAAGAAAGACACAAGCCAGCAGCCAATTCTTGACCAACGTTGAGATGCATGTCTTCCTGGAACATTCGGTCCACGAGTGACTTTTCCAATGTGTGCGCAGGTATGCCAAGGCAAATAACTTGCAAACAATCGAGGGGGAGTACAGGTTGTCTGACGATTTCAGTTTCATCCTGTACCTGGATGTAAACTGTTTCTAAAGGCAAACCATGCAACAACGTCTACCATTTGGAGGGTTCTGATGGATGTCCAAAGGGGAAATCAGCAGACTGAGGAAAGAGATCAAATATGTGGCTGCTGATGCTGTTGAGGGATATGTCCTAGAGGTAGAGCTGGACTATCCCACAAGTCTGCATGACAGACACGGTGATTTGCACAGCCTGAAAGACTTTCACGTTCAGGGACTTCAACAGGTGCCTCCTCAAGGGCATTGGCGCTGCACCACAAATGCTTATCAGGAGACCTTTCGATTGAGGTTATATACTGAGGTACATACTGCAATTCCAGCTGGAAGCAGGGGTGTCCTACCACGATCACAAGTGGTTCATCGGGGGGCATAGGTGTGGAAATCTGCTGCACCCAGACTATTTACTGATGTGTCTGGGTGGGTTTATTTGTTAGTAAAAAGATAAAAAGGTGTTCCACTTGACTGGGTGTGTGTGGAATAGTTTGATGAACTGTTTGTCACAGTTCTGACTGCATGTTCGAGATTATGAATGTTTCATTGCACACTGCGTGCGTCCATGTGTGCGTGTGTGTGTGTGTGAGAGAGAGAGAGAGAGAGAGAGAAAGAGAGAGAGACAGAGTATATATTTCGTGTGGAACATGTACAATATGCATCCGTGTAAAGAAAGTATTTTATATGTTTATGGTGCGTGCGTGCGTGTGTGTGTGTGTGTGTGTATTGTTTTTGAGTTGCCATTGCTTTTGCTGTTCTAAGTATGTACACACTGAAAACTTCTCTCTCTCTCTCTCTCTCTCTCTCTCTCTCTCTCTCTCTCTCTGAGTTACTAATAAGTGTTTAATACATTGGAAATTAAAAAATTACCTTATTCACAAAAGAATGTGTATATTGTAATGAATCAATTACGAAATAACAAAACTGTTACGTATATAACAAATACGAGAAAAAATGGAAATTAAAAAGCTTTCAGTTGTTTTCACAATACAGTTGTTCTTCTTTTTCATATTTTTTGAATGAAATACCTCCTTTATCAGTTTTATATTGATGGCAGGAGCCAGAGAAAAAAGAAATCCTTTTCGAATACAATATTTTTTAAATTTACATACATACATACATGGCCGACCGGCTCTAGACGGGATCGCGATTTATCGCCTCCAATTCGTATTTGCGTAAGTAGAGCTTTGCGGATGTGCGCCAGGAATACTGCACGCGTTTACATGTGTGTGTGTGGGACGTGCGTCACGTCCTCGCTGTGACAGCATGCGGTTAGCGGTCAGCGGGCAGCTAACATCCCGTTTGCGGTCTGAGCCGCTTCGCGCTTCCGACAGCTCGGCTGTGGGCGTCACAACAACACAGGGCGAGGGAGGCCAGCGAGCGACACGGGCCGAGTCCACACAGTAGGGGGCCCGGCGTACGGACCGGCCCAAAATCACTGTAGTGGTGACACGTGGCTGCAGTCGACTCTTACCCGTACGTCGATAAGCAGTATAGAAAACGAAAAATAAAATTCAGAATTTCCCTCGTTGTGCAGGAGCAGTGAATTGGAAGGTGGTGCACACTTTTATATCTGCACCTTCCAATACGTTGAATCCGTCGTCCATGCCATAGCGCCACTGCGCTTTCTGCCATCTAGACCTAATCTATGCCGGCCGGTGTGGCCGAGCGGTCCTAAGCGCTTCAGTCTGGAACCGCGCGACTGCTACTGTCGCTGGTTCGAATCCTGCCTCTGGCATGGATGTGTGTGATGTCCTTAGTTTAGTTAGGTTTAAGTAATTCTAAGTTCTAGGGACTGATGACCTGATAAGTTAAGTCCCGTAGTGTTCAGAGCCATTTGAACTATTCTGAACATACATACATACATATTTGCACACAGTATTATGTGAGAGCCCAGTTACCAGGGGCACAGGGTCAAAATCGTAAGCTGCGTCGTTACCTGGGCCACAGCACGCTTTGCCGTACTACTCTGCAGGGCTGTAGTGGAGAACCACGAGAGGAATTATCTCGAATACGAATACCTCAAGACTGCTGCAGCTGTCTGAAGACTCAAGTTTCATTCAGAAAGCAAAGTGTGTCTTTAAATCGGAACTATCTGTACAACATTGGTTTCACGGAATAACTTTTCGCAATTACACTTTTCCTAAGCAGGTGCAGTGTATGATCAACGAAGCGTATCTGCACCGCAAATGTAATAAAGAAGTCGTCCTTTAAACATTCTCGCAAGCTGTGAGGTACTAACTCTACAAAATATTGGATACGTATCAGGTAAATTGCCTTTGCTGCAGTGAAATGCATGGATGATGGTAACGAAAACAAGATGCAATGACAGGACATGATACGATGTCGGCAGAAACCATTCTTAAATACGGAACCCGCTACTATCAATCGTTGAAATTACCATCCCGCAAACATCCGTAATATTTATAGGAAAAAGATTTAATCTACCCAGAACCTTCTCAGGTCACTAAAACAGGTATCGCCTAATTCTCTTCTCAAAGGATCCAAAATGAGGCTCACACGATACTTTAGGGACTAGCACATTGCTACATACGCCACAAAAAGTTACACAAAGACGCAGATCATACTGCGTCCTTTTACTTTCCATGTATACTACTGTCAGAATCCAAACAGTCATAATGCACAGTGGCCATTCTATGTGTTAAGGTTGGGTTGTTTGGGGAAGGAGACCAGACAGCGAGGTCATGGGTCTCATCGGATTAGGGAAGGATGGGGAAGGAAGTCGGCCGTGCCCTAAATCAGAATGTCCGGACACGGGATTGAACCGTCGTCCTCCCGAATGCGAGTTCAGTGTATGTGTTAAGACCACATAGCTGTTATTCTCGGTAGTGGAAAATCACTGGTGGTAGTGTTCATAAATCATAGGCAGAGAATTCAGACTCGATAATGGTTCGAGTTAGGCCACGAGACACGTGCAGAGAGGCTAACGACTGAGATGAATGCTCTCAGAAAGCAGCATCCGGTTTCACGTTAGTCTGGCACAGATTTTCATTGGCCTTGACGCATTCACCAGATATTCCGCTTGTGACTGTAGCAGCACAGTGCCTTTAACAAAGCCACTCGCTGGCGCAACACGCGCTAGCTGGTGGACCTCAACTGCAGGTTTTCGTTATTGACGCGCGTCCTCTGTGGCTGCGGCGGCTGGGGCATTGCCGTGTCACACGGACAGTGCTGGCTGGCAGTGGTGAGCACAGGGGGCCGCCAATGGCGTCGAGCCATAAGTGTCAGCTGCGCTATCGTCTTGTCATGGAGTCGTGGGAAATGGTCACGTGAATGTTAAGGTGGGAAGAGTTTGTGCAGTTGTAACGAACTGTATAAATTATGTGGTATGTATACAGGTTCATTACGAGATTTGAAGTTGACGAACCTCCATGTTGAGAGAAGTAATTTTATAGGCCTTCCATATGGAGTAGGGATTCTTAGGAAGAGAAGATGCTGATGGAGACTTGAAATGCCACACTGAGACTCTAGACCACTCTCCATTCAATATGAAGCTAACATGCTTCAGCTTGTAAAGCAGGACTGGATGCAAAGTTATCTGAATCTGTTAAAGAAGTAGCTAGCAAACTGGATGTGAACAGCGCGTAGCGTTGCGCAGTTGGAGGTGAGCCGCCAGCAGTGGTGGATGTGGGGAGAGAGATGGCGGAAGTTTTGAAATTGAACTGCTATATATATTATGATTATTAAGGTAAATACAGTGTTTGTTCTCTATTAAAATCTTTCATTTGCTAACTATCCCTATCAGTAGTTAGTGACTTCCGTAGTTTGAATCTTTTATTTAGCTGGCAGTAGTGGCGCTCGCTGTATTGCAGTAGTTCGAGTAACGAAGATTTTTGTGAGGTAAGTGATTTGTGAAAGGTATAGGTTAATGTTAGTCAGGGCCATTCTTTTGTAGGGATTTTTGAAAGTCAGATTGCGTTGCGCTAAATAATATTGTGTGTCAGGTTAAGCACAGTTTTGTATAAATTGTTCTAAGGGGACGTTTCAATAGCTACAGTGTGAAGAAGGTAAACTGGGAAACACTCTCCAAGAACTGACCAGGTGGTGTGTGTCATTTTCTCACCCCCTGTACGTATAATACAGTTTATAAGAGGAGGAAAAAACTCCACTTACCATACGTTCGAATGCGAGGGGAACCAACAGCTGTGAGGCGTGCGTCGCACCGAGTGAGAACAGCGGCGCCAAGTCCCGCCAGTAGCTGGAGAGTCCTTTCCGGAAAACAGTCGCCTGGTCCTGGAGTGCTGCACAAGACGGGAGACGACGGACTGGTGAACAAGCCAGTGGATCAGACTTCTGTAGGAAGCACAGCTTTCACTTTCTGCCCCCACAAAGTGTATGCAGGTAGCATTTACCTTTCGAAACTAGATCAATATACAATGTCAGTAATCGTATGAGTTACAGAATGGACACCTTGACCGGAAACAAAGCTCATATTCCAACGACAGATTTAAAGAGCACATCAAGCAAAGAGAGAGGAGCACCATCACCTAACGTAGATCCAGTAATAAAAATTAACCTAATGGTAGAAGTATCAAAATACCTGAAGAAGTGGAAATATACAACTATTTCAAAAATCACCCACACAGCTTGCCCAACAATAAGACAGATTTAAGAAATAAGAGACCTGGAGATAAATTCCAGTCAGTTTTACGTGCTATTAATAGAAAGTAACATAAATGAGAATGTATAGTTATTTGACTTTGACTTACTGACAAGCATAGGACGTAACGATTTGCACAGAATTGTGTCTATGCTGGTTTTATAATATGAGTAGTCTTTGCAACATTTCCCGTGAGTTGTATGATATGTATGGAAATGAGGAAGAACTATGTCCACTCATAAACTTTTTATATTTAGGATGTATTTATTTTAACATAAGTAATATATTTTAGTAATTCAGTAAAAAATGGAATAAGGTGTTTTGCAAGTGTAGCTGAAAAAGCCATTCTCAGCCTAAACTTTCTAAGGACCATGGAAATGTATGACTACATTTATACTGGTACAGTACCTTACATATTAACAGTACATTTTACAATTACATGATGATAGACATAATGTTCTGTAATGTGTGACATGTACCCCATCACATGTTTTTATCTCTTTTTTTGTACTCCTTTTTCTTTTTAATTGTCCACCGGATCAATTCATGTACGAAAGTTGTTGTGAATGCGATTTATAACTTTGTTTTTAATGTTGTACAAAGAATACACATGTAAAATTATATATATATATATATATATATATATATATATATATATATATATATATATATATACGGCAGAAGATTTGTAAATTTTGACACCTCCAGTGGCCCGATGCAAGTGATGTGCTGTTTTTAGCATTTTTTGTAATATAACTGCCTCATGTATTGGAGGATAGTGGCGTTCTATACATGCCATCTGCACTTCACTTTTCGGTTATTGCTGTATACCTGTATAAAGGGCATAGGATCGAAAATGTAGTCGTGAAAACAAATAATGTTACAGTTAATGGCAGACAGAACGTCTTTAAGAAAAATACTGCATTATTTTTATGCCTGTGCCAAATTTTTGGCATTTCGTTCTTATGCGAGCCTATTTTCAGTACAAAAAATACATTGCTACAGATGGAGAATGATGTGTGTACACGATGTTTGTTCTGTTCCTAATGCTATTGGAATTACTCAGCGCAAATCGCAAAAGAGAAAGTCCAAAGAACGTGCATCTTAATGACTTTGTAAAAAAAACGAATCATCGGCATGAGGGACTTGAGAGCATCGTACACATTACACTGGCATCTGGCTGTAGGGCAACGACTGCAGAATGTATAGCCACGGGTTGGGGTGGAGACAACAGAGTGCTGAGAAGTTCACCAGCCATCACAGACAGACCGGTGTAACCTGGGTTGAGATCTGTGGCTACCACTGACACCACACCACAAGCAGCACAGTGTAGGGCGTTCTGTGGTGTTCAGCGGCGGGAGTCGCTTTTGCCTGTGGCGGTCAGGTCGACGCTGCTCTGTCCTCAGGTAGCCTCGTGAGACGTCACGGGAAGCAGCGGTCGTCGAGATGCCTACCTCTCCAGCCCACAGAAACAAACAGGGGTTAGGAAGACTCGTGATCAAATCATGTGGAAGGCATGTGGAAGAGTTCTTAGGAATTTCGAAAATTTTTCAGAAATTTGGAAGCCAAATTATTATTCAAACTGGTTCTCCAGATAAACAATCAGTATCTCTTGAAAATATCATTCACATAGTTCTGTATGTTCAAGGACACATAAGTGCGAGGACATCCGCACAATTACCTAAAGAGCTCTCACACTCAAGTTGCTGACAAGAATATGTATATAAGAGGAAAAAGTAGATTGAGGAAGTGCTAGATGACGATCAATTTGGTTTTAGGAAAGATAAAGGCATCAGCGAAGGACTTCTCAGATGGCGATTGATGGTTAAAGCGAGACTTAAGGAAAATCTAGGCATGTCCGTAGGATTTGTAGTTAGATAAAAATCGTACGATAATTTAAAATGTTGCAGGATTTCCGAAACTCTAAGGAAAATGGGTGTAACCTCTAGGGAAAGAAGGGTTACGTGCAATTTGTACATCAAACAAGAGGATAAAGTAGGAAGACCAATAACAAACAGATTAGGTTAGGAGAGGTAAAAGACATACATCTAATCGCCCCTACGATTCAATCTGTACATCGAAGAAGCAATGACGGAATTAAAAATGGGGTTCAGAAATGGAATTAAAATTCATCTTGAAAGGTTATCAGTGACAGGAATAGCTGATGTCATTGCCGTTCTCAATGGAAGTCAGAGGTAACAGTAGGAGATGTTGAGTAGAATGAACAATCTAATGGGTAGACTCTACGAATTAAGACTAAATGAAAGAAAGATTAAATTAATGAGGTCTAGCAGAAATCAGATCAGTGATCAACTTAATGTCAGAATTATAGACGAGGATCAAGACGAACTGAAAAAATTCTGCTACCTTGAGGACAAAGTAGCCAGCTGAAGTGGCCGTGCGGTTCTAGGCGCTGCAGTCTGGAACCGCGAGACTGCTACGGTCGCAGGTTCGAATCCTGCCTCGGGCATGGATGTGTGTGATGTCCTTAGGTTAGTTAGGTTTAACTAGTTCTAAGTTCTAGGGGACTAATGACTACAGATGTTGAGTCCCATAGTGCTCAGAGCCATTTTAACCAAGGACAAACTAACTCATAATGGAAAAATGAAAGAGAACATAAAGAGTAGAGAAGAACATTCAAAGAGGATGTTCATGGCCAAACGAAGTCAACTAACATCAACTGTCAGTTTTGTAACAACGAAATCAAACAATCATTGATAAGATTATTTAATAGGATAGATAAAAGAATCGACTCACGAAGCAGCGGCAGAGAACACACATAGAAACTGTTGTGATTGGCAAGCTTCTGCAGGTAAAAGGGTTGAAACAGAAGGAAGAAGGGTTAAGGAAAAGGACTGGACAGGTCTAGGAAAAGGGGGAAAAGGGGTAGATTTTGGGAAAGTCACCCAGAACTGCGGGTCAGAGGAGACTTACCGTACAAGGTGAGAAGGAATGTTGGGGACCGCATTCAGGGAGCTTAAAGGTGGAAGATAGGGTAATATACAAGACAGAGATTACTACTAAAACATTGACCCCGAGTTAACAAGAGTGTGTCCTCCTATAATAGCCCTGTAACTGGCAAAACATATTCTATCAAAGGGAGAGCCAGCTGTGAAAAGATACAAGTCATATTCCAGCTACTACGTAAACACTGTTTAGCCTTCTACATAGGCATGACTACCATCACATTATCAATTAGGATGAATGGGCATAGGCTGAGGGTATATACTGGTAACTCACAATATCCTGTTGCAGAGCATGGTCTACAACGTGAAATTCGTGACACCAGCGCCTGTTTCACCACCTGGATTCCTCCCCCAGACACCAGTATCTCAGGACTCCGTAGGTGAGAACTAACTCTACAACGTGTCCTTGGTTCTCGCCATCCAGGTTTTTATCACTGTAACTACTCTTTGCTTCACTCCGTTTCAGTTTCCTGCATCTTTCATTGTCATTCCCATCTATTTTTCACCGCCCCATCCCACCTCTGTTATGTACAATGTGCTTACCTTCTCACTCTTAATAACTTGTGATCAATGTTTTAGCAGTAATCTCTGTCGTGCAAATCACCTCGTCTTAAGCTCTTAGGTTTTCAAATCTCGTCCGATGCAGTCCTCAACAACTAGTCTTCTCATCTCGTACAGTAAGTTTCCCCTGACCCACAGTTCTGGGTGACTTTCCCAAAATCTACCCCTTAAGTTTTGAGCACATTATTCTGTGAAAGTGAAACATGGACAGTGGGAAAACCGGGACGGAAGAGAATCGAAGCGTTTGAGATGTGGTGCTAGAGAAGAATGCCGAAAATTAGATGGACTGATAAAAGAAAAAATGATGAGGTTCTCAGCAGAATCGGTGAAGAATGGAACATACCAAACGCTTTGGTAGGAAGATGGGGCAGTATTTTGTTCTTGGTCATGCAACCTTATTGTTTCCTCTTGGTTCTTGTACGTATCACCCGTATTTCTTTGCAACTTACTCCCATTTTTCTCAATATTTCGAACATCTTGCAGAAGTTTACATTTCCGGATGCTTTTTCTAGGTCTATAGGGTCTATGAATGTGGCCATTTTATTTTCCAAGTTTTGTTTGTGTCATCAGTCACAATATCAGACGTACCGCCCTCTCATGCTATTAGCCTTCTGACAGTCAAAATGATCGTCATCTATCATATTTTCTATTATCTTTTCCATTCCTCTGTATATATTAGTCCTGTCGACAAATCCCATACATGAGGTGTTATGCTAGTTGTGCGATAGGCCTGCAAGTTTCTGCTCTTATCTTCATGGTGGTGTCTAATGGTATACCACCGTTCTCGTATATTCTAGACGCCAACTTCAATAATTCTTGGTTGACACTTTCGCCAATGATTTTCTGATCAATTGCTGTGTTTTTTTCTGTTTCCCAAGGTTCTTTTCCGTTAGCTCCTTATGTCTATCTTTGTTTGTCCAATTTCTACGATGCCCTTTTCATAGGTGTCCATTTCTGTTCAAATGAACTGCCTATGTGGTATTCATCAACATAATATCTACAGCCCAAGAGAAATTCAAATGAATTTCGTGATTGCTTTGCACTTTAGTGTCCCACTCCTTTCCGCATTTTGTTCTTCCAGACCATTCTCTTAAACTTGAATCCACTCTTCATCGCAATTCAGTTGACATCTGAGCTTATATCTGGCCCTAGGTGAGCCACACAATAGAAGAGCAGGATTTAGAAAACGATAGATTTCGACTTCTAGACATAGATAACCGGACAATTCTTCCCATAAATACAGAAGTATGAGTATTAACAAGAGCCTTACCAGGACGTAACCTCAGATGGAAATTTCCTGTGCCTCGATCCTTTTCGAAGCATACCTCCCGTGGGGAAGCGAGAGTTTTCTATAGCTACCGACGGTTGCGAGTTAAAACAAAGAGCGACAGAGGGAGAGAGAAAGGGACTCCCCCCTCTTCCACTCCGCTCCAAGGCCAAACCTCGTGTGCAGTCATGACTGTTTGTACTGAAGCAATAATGTTATGTAATTGCAGTACGTAAAGTTTTGATATTTTTATCATTATGTAATTTGTTAAAAGAAAGGCGAACAAACATGTAAAAGTAATGCATCCACAGTTTGAAACAGTTACACTGTTTTACATCTAAGTCAACTTAAAGATGCAGAGCTACAATTTTGTAGTATGTGTATTCTGATATAAAGCATAACATGTGGAATTTATGAAACCCCATACATTAATTTCTGTCATCAGTGACAATACCTGCTACACTTGCAAAATTGTACATCAGCAGTTGATTTTATCACTGGGATGTGTATCAACAGTTGTACATGTCCCATCAAGAGAAACGTGTGTTCTTATGTGTCTCCATTGTTGTTGTTGTTGTTGTTAGCAGAAGTAGTATATTTATCACTACCGCGTGCTGCCCGTGTACTTCGCATGTCGTAATGTTAACTCACTGAGATGTCAGGTTATATGTAAGAGTGTGCACGAATGCCTTAATTTTATCAGGTGGAATAAACGCATAAAGAAGTAAATAAATGTACACAATGTGCCAAACACCGCTACTTTTTATAACGCACATTACATTATTTCTAAGGACACGGGATCTGTCGTTTCTTGCGACTCTTAGTGTCTGTTCTGCTGGGTTTGGCATCGTGTAGTGGATCCCCGTACGCTCTGTAGCGTATGGCACTAAAGGTCTAAAAATTTCGTAAAAGTTACAGTACCTTCCTGCATTGTCACTTTTATCGCAACGACAATGAACGGGAGTCTTAAAACGTCACGTGTCAGAGATCTGTGCTGAAGTTTAGTGAACGAGCAGTCTGGATCGCATCACATCGCATAGTAATTTTGTAATCGGGACCTGTGCGCTACCTTCATGCTGAGTACCCTGGGGACGCTCCCAAGACAGCAGCCGTGTTCACAGACTGCGTGGACACGCTCCTGGCTGGACGGCCGAACACTCAGCCGTCCTGCCGCATCCCGACATGCCCGCTAAGCCATCCGGTCTCAGCCTCACAGCAGATGTCTGGCTCCAGCGTGTGGGCAGCGGCGGTCTCAACGTCCCTGCGATCTGGTGGCTCTACGGGACCTGTTGAGTGACGTCAGCTGAACACGACACAACTGGAGAGACTTGTGGACTCTCTTTGTCGGCCAACTCAGGCCCTTGTCAGGGCTAGAGGCGGTGTGCTCTACTGATGTGTCAGCATGATATCTCTTTATCTGACATCGAATGAAATCTGTCCTCAACCTTCATGTTTATTACTTGTAACCTTCCACATAAACATAACTAACTCGACCTTGTTTTGTAAGGAGAAAAACGTACACTTGCAAGATCTCAATCCTAGATACCAAACACCCGTCCTCTCTTAAAATAAATGGCGATACTTAAGATAATACTCATTTTAGACGTCTTGAATGCAGAGTTTTTAGAGTTCTGTAGGTGCAGGTGGCCTGCCACTGGCTCCGCCCCACTGCAGCTGCCTGATGCACGAGTGCAGAGTACTGTGCAGCGGGGTGACGTCCAGAGCCCTCATACCCGCTTCATGTCGCAAGTGTGGGAAGACGTGTGTGGAGCCGGTCACGTGTGCCCCATGTGTTTCGAAACTTTGTTCTTCAAGTAGAACACATGTGATTTAACATGAAAAACGGGTAAGCAATATGAGCAGATAGTATTTCAATGCCATGCGCATATATGGTCAACACTGTTTAGCAATATTTTAGGACATATTCTGCAGCAGTTTTTTATAAAACACACGCACACACACACACACACACAGATCTCTGTTACGGACAGAGGCAAGGTGAAACCTGACAATATTACCTCTTCAAAGCCAGCTTCCTAAACAGTCAGTTCGCGATTTTACGTCTCCGTCGCATTGTGCCAATGAAGTTGTTTGACGAAAATGATCGTGGTGAAAGGGTATCGTCATCATTGTCACCACCATCCTCTCATAAAGAATAGCATAACGTCAATCAACTATTCTTCTCTCCATTTAACGGGTCTTCGTATGACTGCCGCAACTGAATCGCAAGGTACAAATAGTAGCACAAAGAAACGCTCATAGAGTTTCTTTTGCCTCGTGTAAGAGTTAGTCGAATAGCCACATATAACGACGCTTATCGGTCAGAACTGTAGCGAGCTTTGACGTTTAAACGTGGCAATTTGACCGTCACTGTATACTGCTCCTGGAGGTGCCACACTGTCGCTTGTCGGTTCACCGGCACTATAAACGCGAACCTCTTACTCACCGTACCGTACAGTAGTTCGAGCTCCGACAATGGGCGAACGCAGCGGAGCGTGCCAGAAACAAGTGGTACACGGGCGTTAAAAAGCTATGTGTTCAGAAGGTCTTAACTGCGTACAGTCATAATCGTGGTCCAAATCTCCGCGCGACATAGACAGCTGGGGCTCACACCTTGCAAGTGTGCGTTTTGTATATCAGACCAGGTTGGTGATCTTCTCTTGTTAGATGAAATCGGTTGTGATTAGACAACTGTTTCTTTTCTTCAGTGTGATTATTATTTAGTGCTTATGTTTTTATTTCTATGTACTTAAATTAGGACAGAATTTTCAAATGTGGTGCAGCTCCATCACCATGTGTTGATTTACTTCGACGAGACTTTTTATAGAAAACCTAAATGAGCACATTACGCTTTATTTAACAATAACGAAGTTTCCAAATAATATACTCACCAAGTTTATCCCTCCACTCAAACTTAGCATGACGCGACGACTCACAATTCACCCTGCCGACCATGGTTCTCGTGATTTGTCGAACAGCATGCACTGACTGGGACAGGATATGATGCCTCAGATCACCCATTTGCAGCGTTGTCATGTTCCATTCCATGTTGTTCAACCTTTCAAAATAAAATGGAGTCAGCTTATGTGACAGAAGATATTCTGAAACTTGACTGTATTTTGTAGACTAGAATAGTGAAAACTAAACTGAACTTGCCCTTCTCCAGCTTTTACGTTTCCCATTGATAGAGGTCGCCAGCCGATTAGAGACGAATCGAGGTGTCAGACAGGAATTGTTGCGTACATTACGGCTGGTATGCGAGTCTGCTAACATATTCTGGCGAACTGATCATTTCTGATGAAATACAAGAATTCACATACAAACATGCAGCCAGAACTATGATTGGACAAGCACGGCAGACCGCCTTCAAAGGCATGGAGTGGGCGCTCCCCCACAACATGGCTCACCGTCTGCTCCTGGGCGCCATAATCACGAGCAGCACTTCCACTATAATACCACGTTTTCAAGACGTTGCCATGTCTCTCCTGTGCCGTTTTGTGACAAAAAAGACCATACTGCGCTACCTTACTCAGTTAGACTGAATACGTACTGCACTCTGTCTTAGGAATTGGTACCTTGGCATCCTTGATTGTGAGATTAGCAGGGACAAAATTGGACAGAACATGCAACTCCTAAGTGGGAGCTGTTGTAGCAATGTCATTAATAGTTAACCTGGCTCCTTAACGCTTTAGCACATGCGACAGCTCAATAACCAAGAGAAATTGCAGCGTTGTTTTGTTTGTCTACATTTGCTCCACTGTTTTTTGCAGGAATGTAGCGCAGTTGATTTAGAATTGAACCAAACGACTTTCACAGGTCCGCGCAGTGCTGCATAAATGACAGTGACAGGAAAAGGGAGGCACCAAGGTAATTAGGGAAGTAGCTGCAGGAAATTTTGGTCCTATCCAGGGACACATATGACTGCCTGTGTGCCTCTGTATCATGGAGGTAGAACTCTGTGGGCTCAGTTCCGCTTGTGTTTTGCTGGAGTCTCTATCTGTAAAAGTACTCCCTCAGTTTGGTGTCAACTCGGAGGTTCGTCGACACAATCAGTAAGTAGCCAGTTTCACTCCATGAATTTGGTCACTAGGCGACCACTACGAACAACAATAACAAACTACGTCGGACCTTGGAGTGCGAAGAAATTGCCTAAGGGGACACGTGAAACGGAACCTGGATCAATGGAGTGGGCTTGTGTTCACCGGCGAGCACAGGCTTCGAACGTCGACTGGGGCTCGTCGTATAAGGCTGCGTAGGTGACCAGGCACCGGTGCAGGTCTCTATCCATGGGTTCTGCTGCGGGGCGGGACGGTCGCATTTTGGGCTGCTATTATGGTAATATCAACAGTAGCAGAAAACAGTATAACGGGAGTAGGATTCTTTAGGAAGGTAGAGCAGAGAGTGTGTTACAGTGAACAGTTCAGTGATACAGTCACGCTTATCACAATCGACAGCAAACGAATACCGACAACGATAGTTCAGATAGTACATGCCGACGTCGGAAGCTTAAGATGAAGAGACAGAAAAAGTATATGAAGGAATTGAAAGGGTAATACAGCACGTAAAGGGAGATGAAACTCCATTACTCGTGGGAGACTCGAATGCAGTTGTAGCGGAAAACGTCGAAGAAACGGTTACTGGAGAATGTGGTGTTGGGATAGGGAATGAGAAAGAAGAAAGACTAACTCAGTCCTGTAATAAATTTCGGCTAGTAATAGCGAGTACTCTTAATCGCAAGAGGAGGATGTATAATTGGAAAAGGCTGGGTGATATGGGGAACAACAGTTAGATTACATCATGGTCCGACAGATTTCTGAAATGATATCGTGGATTGTAAGGCATACGCAGGAGCAGATATAGACTCATATCACAATGTAGTAATGATAAACAGTACATGAAGGTTAAAAGATAAGTCAGAAAGAATCGATACGCAAATGTGTCAGATACAGAAGTACTAAGGAATGACGAGATACTCTTGAAGATCTGCAAGGCTATGGATACAGCAACAAGGAATATCCCAGTAGGCAGTCCACTTGAAGAGGAATGGATATCTCTGAAAAGGACAATAATAGAAGTTAGATAGAAAAATATAGATACAAAGAAAGTAACTGCAAAGAAACCATGGGAATTAAAATAAATAACTGAAGTATTTCTTTTATTACCCATGATGAAAGAAGGAAGTTTAAAAATGTTCAGGGAAATTCAGGAATACGGAAATGCTAGTCACTGAGGGATGAAATAGACAGGATATGTAGGAAAGCTAAGACGAAATGGCTGCCTGAAAAATGTGAAGAAATCGAAAAAGAAATGATTGTCGGAAGGACTGAGTCAACGCATAAGAAAGTCAAAGCAATCTTGAGTGAAATTGTTAGCAAAGGGTGGTAATATTAAGAGTGCAGTGGGAATTTCACCGTCAAAAAAGGAGGAGGAAGTGGATATATGGAATGAGTACATTGAAGGCCTCCATGAGGGGGGAAGATTTGTCTGATGTGATAGAAGAAGAAAGAAGAGTCGATTTGGAGGAGATAGGAGGTCCAGTAATAGAATCAGAATTTAAAAGAGCTTTGGAGGGCTTAAGATCAAATAAGGCAGAAGGGGTAGATAACTTTCCATCAGGATGTCTAAAATCATTGGGGGGGAACTGGCGACAAAGCGACTATTCATGTTGGTGTGTAAAATATATGAGTCCGCCGACATACCATCTAGCTTTCGAAAAAATATCATCCACACAATTCCTAAGACTGCAAGAGCTGACAAGTGCGACAATTATCGAACAGTCTGCTTAACATCTCATGCATCCAAATTGCTGACAAGAATAACATATTGGAGAATGGAAAAGAAAATTGAGGATGAGTTAGATGACTATCAATTTGGCCTTAGGAAAGGTAGATGCAACAGAGGGGCAATTCCGACGTTGCTGTCCGTGATAGAAGCAAGACTAAAGAACAATAAAGTTACTTTTATAGGATTTGTCGACTTGGAAAAGATGTTGAGCAATGTAAAATGGCGCAAAGTGTTAGAAATTCTGAGACAAACAGGGGTCAGCTGTAGAGAGAGACAGGTAATAGACAATATGTACAAAAGCCAACAGGGAAATAATAAGAGTGGATGACAAAGAATGAAGTGCTTGGATTAAAAAGGATGTAGGCAGGGATGTAGTGTTTCGCCCGTATTTTCAGTATGTACATCGATGAAGCAATGATGGAAATACAAGAAAGGTTCAGGAGTGGGATTAAAATTCAAGTTGAAAGGGCATGAATGATACGATTCGCTGATGACATTGCTATCCTGAAAGTGAAAGTGAAGAAGAATTACATGATGGGCTGAATGGAATGGACAGTCTAATGAGTACAACATATGGGTTGAGAATAAATCGAAGAAGCCGGCCGAAGTGGCCGCGCGGTTCTGGCGCTGCAGTCTGGAACCGCGAGACCGCTACGGTCGCAGGTTCGAATCCTGCCTCGGGCATGGATGTGTGTGATGTCCTTAGGTTAGTTAGGTTCAACTAGTTCTAAGTTCTAGGGGACTAATGACCTCAGCAGTTGAGTCTCATAGTGCTCAGAGCCATTTGAACCATTTGAAATCGAAGAAAGACGAAAGGAATTGGAAGTAGCAGAAATGAGAACAGAGATAAACATAACATCAGGATTAATTGTCACGAAGTATATCAAATTAAGGAATTCTACTACCTAGGCAACAAAATAACCGATGTCAGATGGAGCAAGGAGGACATCGAAAGCAGATTAGCACCGGCAAAAAAGGCATTCCTGACCAAGAGAAGTCTATTAGTATCAAAGATAGGCCTTAATTTTAGGAAGAATTTTCTGAGAATGTACGTTTGGAGCAGAAACTTGAATGGTAGTGAAACATGGACTGTGGGAAAACCGGAAAAGGAGAGAATCAAAGCATTTGAGAAGATGTACTACAGACGAATGCTGAAAATTAGGTCAACTTACAAAGTAAGGAATGAGGAGGGTCTGCGCAGAATGGAAGAAGAAAGGAATGTGTGGAAGGGACACGATGATAGGACATCTGCTAACACATCAGGAAATGACTTTCATGGTACGAAATTGGAGAATACATCCAAAAAATAATT
The DNA here is from genome assembly GCF_021461395.2 of Schistocerca americana. Classification (NCBI taxonomy): domain Eukaryota; kingdom Metazoa; phylum Arthropoda; class Insecta; order Orthoptera; family Acrididae; genus Schistocerca; species Schistocerca americana. The sequence continues at coordinate 103,549,281 of NC_060129.1, read as the reverse complement.
GAGGACGTAGGTCGCAAGTGCTGCTCTGAGGTGAAGAGGTTGGCATAGAAGAGGAATTTGTAGTGGACCACATCAAACGAATGAGAAGACAGATGGCTCAAAAAAAATGTAAAGGTCTCTAACGTTTCGTTTCCAAATGCTGGAGACATCTTCAGAGGCTATAAAGGCTCAGGCAGCAGTTTGAAACTTCTATAAACTCTACAAGCTGAACTGTTTGTTCGGATCCCTGCCACAGTCGGGCTGTGACGTCATCAGACGGCTGCTTAAGAGCGCAGAGTCACGAGTGCGTGTGTTGTCGAGCTTCTGCTGGGGAACACTTGGCGCTGGTCTCTGTATTCAGCACTGAGGCCAGCAGCTCGTCTAATTTCACTCATTCTTCTTTCCGTTAAAGTTGCTTTCGTGCTTTGATATTTGAATGCCCTCTCTGTTAATTCAAGCACAGTAATATTGGTTCTGTATTGCAGAGACGAATTTTTAGTTTCCCTGGTCCGAGTGGATATTCTGCAACTGCCGATTTATTGCTATTTCGCAGATGACAACTGCTCTTCTGTTCCTTAAGCAAGAAATGAGTACTTCTGTTTGTACTACACATGTGTGCTTGACAGTGTGTGCAAGACAATTTATATATTCCTCCTGTGGCGAGTGCTGGCCGTACATTCTTTACAGTGTTCAAAACATTCACGCTCCTTCGTAATTGGTATAAACACTGCATAAATACTATGTATTCCTCGTACTCTGATCATATGAACCATGACTTCTTTTACGAATGGGAGTAAATCTTTGTTTCTTCTTCATGAGAAGCTCCATACCTTTATGGACTTATTGTCCTATTTATCTCTTTCTCAGATTAATCATTTATTCTGAAAGTAGTGTTTAAATGGTCGGAGCGTTCCTCCAACTACCCTGGTGACACATTATTTAAGCGAAGCCCCCCAATGTTCTCATTACTGCTCTTTTCAGTTAGCGACAATGACTGGAATTTTTGTGAATGTATCCACATGTGTGAGTGAGGTTTTTGCAGACCTTCTCTGCCAAACATCTGTGGATTTTCTAAGTAGCTGTACATTTTAAAATATTTCAACGTCTTTCTCTTTTTCTATACTGAATTTTATATTATAACTAATATCATTCGGAAAGTTTAGAAATTCTGTGTTCTTTTTCTCCATGAGGCTATATAACGAAGTGTGAGTATCATCAATATAACAAAACCAACGATAGTGATTTTTCTTGCTGTGCTGATGAGCTGTTCCTTCCAGTTTTACATATAGAAGTCCGTTGTAACTGTGCTGAGTGTGTTTCCTGTCATGTTGTAATGAATACAGTTTCAGAAAACTGGATGATTTATTCGACTGCCTCACAAACTGAGCAAAGTCAATAACGCTTTGGTCCGCCTCAGTTATTCGGCTTCGCATCTATTGGCAGAGCTGTTGAATGTCCTTCTGAGGGACATTGTTCGAAATCATGTCCAGCTGGCAAGTTAAGTCATGAAAACCCCGAAATGGTTGGAGGGCCCTACCCAGTATGCCCCAAGTGTTGTCAGTTGGGTAGAGGTTTGGCGACCTTCCTAGTCAAGGTATGTTTGGCGAGCAATAGATACTCTCGCTCTGAGTGTGGGTGGGCATTACCTTGCTGATATGTAAGGCCAGTATGGCTTGCCATGATGGGCAACAAAACTGGACGTGGAACATCGAATATCGTCGACGTACCGCTCTGCTGTGTGGGTGACTACTAAAGTGGTCCTGCTATGAAAGTGAACGGCACCCCAGACCATCACTCTCGGTTGTTGGGCTTCATGGCGGGCGACAGTCAGGTTGGAAACCCCCCCCCCCCCCAAGTCTCCAAGGCGTTTCCAGACACATCTTTGCTGGACATTGGGGCTCAATTTGAAGTGAGGCTCATCATAGAAGACTGTTACAGTCAATGAGATTCCTCGCCGAAGTCGCGTCTAGAGATGCCCCAGATGGTCGTAGGATACCAATCTTACTGTCGTCCGCTATATGGTCTGACCACCTGGATTGATGCTCAGGGGTTGTCTTCACAGCAGGACCTCTTTGGTTGTCATCTGTGGCACCCTTACAGCACATCAGTTTGCCTGTGGTGTTCTACACCCTATTTTGCTGCCCTTCTAGGTTAGCCATCATTGGCTAACTTTTTTCCAAGATAACGCCCACTCACACATAGAGAGAGTTTCTACTATTTGTCTTTGGACTTGCCAAACCCTACCTTGGCCAATAACTTTGCCAGACCTCTTCCCAATTGAGAATAATTGGAGCAAATAGGTAGGGACCTCCAACCAGGTCGAGATTCTGAGGATCTAACGCACCATTTGGACAAAATATGGCATGATGTTCCTCAGGGAGACATCCAACAACTCTGTCATTCAATGTGAAGCTGAGAAATTGCTTACATCAGGATGCATTGCTTACGTAAGGACGCATTATTGACTTGCTTAATCTGTGAAGCTTCTCTCTCGAATAAGTCAACCACTTGGTTGTCTGTTCATGTACAGAACATCTATTAGTTTCTGGACCTTTCAGATAGTTCCTTTTTTTGCCTAAGAGTGTAATTTCTATATGTGACATCGTGCTCCCTCTATGATTTTTACCCTCCTCGCTGCCCTCCAATACTAAACTGGTGATCCCTTGATGCCTCAGAATATGTCCTGCCAACCGATCCCTTCTTCTAGTAAGCAGTGATAGAATGTCTAAATAGGCTAATATGTGATGGGCTTAGCATGAAGGATTCTATTTTTTGCATAAATGAACTAAACCTTTTATACGTCTTTTGTTGATACAGAGGACTGTAGAAGACTTGCGAAGTGCTTGGCAGCCATGCTTGTCGAACAGTCCATAGCGTTAACAACTGGTCTTAATGGAATGATGGGTTTGTGAATTTTTGGTGCACCACACAATCTTGGACCAGATCTGATTTAAAAAGACATTTATAGTCTGTGGGAGAAATCGAGGAGGCTTTCACTAGCTGATGCATTTCCCAAAGTATTGCTGTTGGATGATTGCTTTTGAACTCCCTGTACCTTCCTGGTTGTTATACAACGCCAGTTATACTGCAGTAGGTTCGTTATTTCATTAGCATTGTAGCGTTGCCCTTATCTGTTGGAAGCTCTAGAATACATAAAAAATGAAATCTCAGACAGGTTTCTTTTCACGTTTCGTTAAGGTATTGATGTCTCAGTGCTTATTGCCTCTCGTAGTGTCTCTGGTGGTGCCTCCAGATTTAGGGGACGAAGTCTTTGGCACAGAAATACGATATGGAACGTGGCCTAATACCCATTAATCAAAATTGACCTGTAGGTTGTATTTTAATTATTTATCAGTACGAGTACATGTGTTAGTGTTTGTAGGAATCACGAAAGAAATGAGGAGTGTAGAAATGGGAGAAATCTTTAGAGAAGGGGTGGCCAAGACATCAGCTCACGGGCCATGCCCGGGCACAAGTGCATTTGGCTCATTATATACATCTCCCCAATTAACATTTCTTAAATTTTCTCTGAAGTGCTCAATAAACACTGGGTTGAGCAACCTTACAGTTTTATTTCATGGTTTCTGAACTGTACACCTTGCTGTGTTTTCTAATTTAATCAACTGTACATCATGGGCCGATAATCCATTTATCAATGGGAAAGCATATGTTAGTTTTACACCCACTTGCTGTACAAATACATAATCCATTAGAGCGCTACTGTCTTGAGCTATATGTGTAGGGAAATTGATAGCTGATTCTATCTGTAATTAATAACACTTACACTTTTCCCATCTGAACTGGTTAGAAAGTTTACACAGAAATCAACACAGATTAATAACTTCCTGTTTTTGTCTGATAGACAGCGTAATAGGTAGTCAAACTTTTTTATGAGTAGCTCCCAATCTGCTAGGGCTGTAGTTCATAAGCATAAACTTCAAAGTGCTGATCAATACAGAACTTGCTTACTTCTCCAGTTTTGTATTTATATCCTTGTTTTTGTAAATGGCAACCACTCCTTTATCCATGCTATATCTGGAAGTGTAAGAGGCTAAATTATAATAATTTATACTGACACTATCCATCACCACAATTACATGGTGTTCAGACAAAGTATATCAATCTCATTGTTATTTGTGAGGTCATCTACACATACTAACAGATCATCTACTTTATTTTTTATTCCCCTGATATTCTGATGAAGTAAGTTGATACTACCCTTAGCTTCATCCCTATTTACTGTACATGAAGCTTCTGTCATTCCATTTTTCTTGAGTGTTGCCTGTTTGGACTTTGACCTTAACATAAAAAACCTGTCTACCTGGTGCCATTAACCACAGGGGCCACCCTCGTGTGACTGAGGCTCCCCCTTACAGTGTCTGCTAATAGAGAAGCTGACTTATCTTTCCCCTTCCTATTTAGGTGCAGGCCATGCGTAGTGTGTCCTCACCTACCAGTAATGTCAACAGGAACATCGCATATGTGAGGTTTTGGGGGTATCTGGAACATCCAGTTCCTCCAATACTTCGGATAGCAAGCCAGAGTGTTAACACGCCTTACAGCAGTGTTTACGCAGGACCGAACATGGCGCTGAAAGACCTCCACAGACACCACATTTGTGTGGCCAGTTCATGTTCCTATTTCATCCAAGTTTCTCGCAGTAGTGCAGATTGGATTCACGCCGCAGTCTGTTTCCTGCTGCCCCAACTGTAATTACCTCATCTCCCTAGCATTTGGTTTCACAAAACTTGTGAGCTGGTACGCTGCACCTAATTCCTCCTGAAGCTCCTGGCCTTGACTGTTAACTAGAAGCAATATTCTTCTTTTCCTATTCTGATTTGATCCCTACATGTCTGTTTTTCTTGAAGCTAATATTCTGCTTCGAAATACATTCAACTACATCTGGATTAGGCCCTTCCTCCACTACTTCTGATAGCAAGCCAAACTGATTTACTAACTGAATTTCGAAGTTTTTTCAACAGTTTCCCTTTTTGCTTCTACCTTTCCCCAGCACCCCGTCCCTATTTCTTCCCTTGGCCTACATAATTCCAAGTCCTCAGTTTCTAATTCAGCCTTAAGGGCACAAATTTTTGCCTCATGTTCAGCAACTTTTCTGTCCTTTCTACATAACGTACGTTGCCATGGAGAGCGTCTCATCTACCCAGTTTCCTCGCCGCTACATTCGCCCCAATAAACTATAACCTACACAGTCTTCACATCCCCGCCTTCAGATTTCTACAGCAAACATCACATTTGCTAGACATGTTTTTACAGAAAAATTTACACAAAGGAAGAGGATAACTTGGCACAAGAGCACTGACGTTACGTAACCTGTATTAATACACAATGAAACGCTAATGTGAACAAACTTTTAAAAATCTCAAAAACTTTATAAAACTACCCTTGTAATTCTTTCTAGGCCACAACGTATTTCCTTTAACACCAGTGTTCTTAAGAAGCTCGACTGTCTTTGTCAGTATGTGTCCGTTCCAGAAATGCGATTTTCTTCTTAAATGCGTCCCCATCAAATGAGGAACAAGTTAGCTTGCAGTGCATTACTGTGGGCAGTGTGCAGTCAAGTCCAGTTAAAATGTGAAATCTGCTTATAATGGATTATATATTGTTATTGGGAATGCCGCTCGCCGCTAACTTGGTGTAATGTCTCTCACACATAAACCTGTACAGTAAAGTAAGGGCCTCCTGTTTTATCTTTAGGCTGATCCGTGATAAGACAGGCAAACTATTATACTAATGGAGGATTCTGCGTATTTTCTCTAATTTCATTCGCTCTCTCTCTCTCTGTCCTTTATCTATATATAGTTTTAAATATAATATTTCATTACGTGAACTCAGCCCAATAGAATCTCTGGTGGAGCCCTTCGTCTTAATATTCAGCGGCTGGCTTGCTGTAAAAGATCTTTATATCTATTATTATTGTTAAGCGCTGCATTCAGTTCGGAAAATCGATCGTTTGAACAATTCGTTCATTTTACGACAGATTTAGAATTTCAGATGTGTCCGAAGCCTTTTTGGACGATTTTATAAAATCTCGGTGATTGCAGGCTCTCTTCGTCACAACTGAAACTTCCCCACTAATTACAGGGCCAAGACAATCATCAATGATTCAGACAGAGAACTCATTCGTCATTCACTCTAGAATAAAAGGGTCACAAACCTTATTTCTGAGGAAAATTGTATATTCAATCCATCTCCATTACATGTTACGTTTTCTGTTGATTCCCAGTCTTACTTAATTTGCGTTTACAATTTTTCTCTCTCTCTTCAAATAACCCGCTAGTGGCACAAACGTTAATAGCTCGCTTTAGCGAGAAGAAGAGCAAATATGTTTCTTTTAGCAACCCGACAATCTTCCAACAGATACTTCCGAAGCTGTCCTAGTTATCCCTCTATAATAACCATGGAGAATACATATATGTATCTCTGTTATTCCAAAGAATAAACGTACTAAAAAAATACCTTGGCGTCGACGAACTGTCGGCGCATATATTACTAGAAAATCCGATCAGATACTTTTCAAAAGTGAATAAATGTGGATGATTTGATTGACCATTATTAATTATTGCGTGGTAGAGGGTATTTTCCGTGGGAGATTACATGCTCTAGATTGCACATGTTTTAATTTTCGTTCCTTCATTCCTTTTTCCGTCAAAAAATTAAACGCTTGCTCCAGGTATGTCTCTCGACATAACCTATATACTTTGCAGTTCGATATGAAGTCTCCATAGGAATCGATCAGTTTCACTGAAAACCGTTGCAGCTGAAAACGGAAGATGCGTGGGACTTCAGCAATTATACTATGCTTTCTTCCAATTTCGCCATGTGCCAAAGGCCTGCAAATTTAGCACAAAGTGCTTTTTGATGTACAAAACAAGGAATCTTGTCTGTCGACATTCGTGATTTTATCCTGTTTCATTGTCAATCAAATCTTTAAACTCTTTCTGCATATTCCAGAATCCGAATCAAGAACAGTTCTCCATATAACCTAGAGGCAGATATCCTACGATTTGTGAGGCAACTTAAATCACTTAATAACAGCAAGTCTTCCGGTCCGTACTGTATACCAATTACGTTTCCTTCAGAATATGCTGATGCAACAGCTCCATACATAACGACCTTATACAACCGTCCGCTGGACGAAAGATCCGTGTGAAAAGATTAGAAAGCTGCACAGGTTACACCAATATTCAAGAACGGTGGAAGGAGTAATCCAGTAAATTACAGGTCCATATTATTAACGTCGATATCCAGTAGGATTTTGGAACATATATTGCGTGTGAGGACTATGAATTACCTCGAAGAAAACGGTCTATTGACACACAGTAAAGACGGATTCAGAAATCATCATTCTTGTGAAGCGCGAAGTGTTGAGTGCTATCGACAAGGATTTCGAAAAGGCCTTTGACACTGTACCACACAAGCGGCATCTAAGTTAGCTAATTGGATTCGTGATATCCTGTCAGAGAGGTCACAGTTCCTTATAACTGACAGTCATCGAGTGAAACAGAAGTGATTTCTGGCGTTCCCCAACGTAGTGTTATAGGCCCACTGCTGTTCATTATCTATATAAATGATTTCGTAAGAATCTGAGGAACAATCTGAGATCAAAAAATGCAAAACGATTTAGAAAATATACCTGTATATTTTGGAAAGTGGCAATTGATCCTAGATAATGAAGTCCTCCATATGAGTGCTAAAAGGAATCTGTTAAACTTTGGTTACACGATAAGTCACTAAATCTAAAGCCCGCAAATTGAACTAAAACCCTATGAATTATAATTACGAGCCACTTAAATTGGGAAGAACACATAATGTTGAGGGGGAGGCTACCCAAAGACTGCGACTAATTAGCAGAATATTTAGAAAATGTGACAGATCTACTAAAGAGACTGCCTACGCTACGCTTGTATGCCCGCTTTTGGAGTACCACTGCACAGTGTGGGATCCTCACCAGATAGGGTTAATCGAGTACATTGAGAAAGTTCAAAGAAGAGCTGCACGTTCTGTATTACCCCGAAATAGGGGAAACAGTGTTACTGACATGATACAGAATTTGGGGTGGACATCAAAAGGGCGTTTTTCATTGTAGCAGAATCATTTCACGAAATTTCAGTCACCAACTTTCTCCTTCGAATGCGAAAATATTTTGCTAACGCAGACATACTTAGGGAGAAACGATCGTCGTAATAAAATAAAGGAAACGGAAGCTATCAGGGAAAGGTATGGGCATTGGTTTTTTCCTCGCACTGTTCGATATTGGAATAATCGAGAATCGTTGTGAAGGTCATTCGATGAACCCTCCGCCAGGCACTTAGGTGTGATATGCAGAGGATCCATGTACATGTGCATCTAATGTCGTTTCACAGTAGATATGCACTACCTGTAACGTATATGAATTGGGAAACCTTTTCGCTCTCTTCTGTCACTGCCACTCATTTTAAAGAATCGCGACGGTAGATCGCTCGACTGCCTCCTTCGTGCAAACAGCCACTGGCCCAGTGAACCTCCATCGTACCGAGATCACACAGCGAAGGGTAAACAGCGCTGACAGCGCGAGTCTGCCGGACTCGAGAGACTTGTGCCGGCCGGAAGACGCCGCACCGCGACGCCGGGTGAAGCGCCGCGCTCTTCCGGGCGCCTCCGAGAAGGGCCGAGCGGAGCCGAGCGGAGCCGAGCGGCAGGCAGGCCGGGCCCGCGCCGCCCGTGGGCCACACACGCTGCACGCGTGACTTGTGGCACGGCGCGGCTGGCCGTGATTATGAGCCGCTACCCAGCTGCGGCGAGGTCATTCAGTCAACTCCTGAGGCGTCACCGGTGGCCACAGGTTGGATGTAAGATGTAATACTTCACGTATGTTCGTTTGATATTTTTCAGGAAAAAGATGTCCATTTTTACAAGTGACAAACAGCAAGCGTGTAAAACACAACGCATTAGAATAACACATATTAAAAGCATAATATTGCCAAGGAATACAGCAGTATCAAGAGCCATCAACTAGAGATAATTAGAGAGAACACTGCAATATTTTGAGAAATGTCATTAGACCAGCTGATAGTATCAGCTGCGAGAGTAGTATGTACATATATGAGAATAACATCGAAATAAGCTGGTATATAACGAGGACAGTGCCAGGCGAGCAGCGGAAATCTTCGGTTATCTGTTTACTGAATGTCGTAGTGTGAAGACGTTACTAACGTTAACGGGATTTGCAAACGTTTAAATAATAAAGTCTTGTACGTCGAAGAAAGTTCAAACTCCTGCGCCTCACTCACTCAAATTGCTTGTAACACCATTTTTAATGTTGGCAACTAAAGGTAAAGCTGAAGGATGCAAACTGTAAGGAAATGGAAGCAGTAATTACAGAATAAATAAGAGTGCATGTGGTTGAGATGATATATTATTTGGGACAGTATATATTTCTATATCATGCACTACCGCTTTTGCGTCAGTCACCTAGCTCGTGAAATATATTTTTCCTGAGTGAAAGTAAATATTCAGTCATAAGGCTGTAAAAATAACATTTTGGTAATATTTAAATCAACTTCCACTTCCATACTCCACAAACCCCTGCGAAGTGCGTGGTAGAGGGTTTTTCCTGCAGTAACACATACTGGATTGTCTCCCCAGCCACTTCGCTCCTGTGCGCCATGTAATTAGTGTGACCTCGTCTTTGCCGGCCCTACGAGAGCAACAGCCAGGCGTCCGTCTTGTATTCTCAGATTCTTCGCTTCATACAGGTTCTTGGAATGTTGTGAGTAGGTATTCATCTTGAAGTGATTTCTCGACATGAAATCTCACTTTTTTTTATCTCGTCTTTGATTTAAGAACAATAATTTGAAAAGATTCAACCTTGAACAAACACGGTTTCTTCTCTTTTTGCCGACACGTATTTCAGCCATATTTCATTATCACCAGCGGGTTTCCTTTATTCTTCTGCAGAGTAAAGAGTAAAATGTCGCATTGGGATACGCATATTTTTGAGAATGTGTTATTTTTGCTCAGAACGTTATAACAGACATGTAAACCATAGTAGCACATGCCGTTGTTCATGTCGCTGCACGTCATCTACAATACCGAGATACCAGCCAAACTGGAAATAGCAGACACGGACATCAGCAACAGCATGTGCCATTAACGCATACATCTTTCTGAGAGCGTTTTGAATGCAAATGTACAATTCTAAAATTATACGTTTCCCATTGTAACAACATATTCTTTCTAGAATGAAATTTTCTCTCTACAGCGGAGTGTGCGCTGGTATGAAACTTCCTGGCGGATTAAAACTGTGTGCCGGACCGAGACTCGAACTCAAGACTTTTTCCTTTTGCGGGCAAGTGCTCTACCAACTTTTTTTATTTTCTTTTTTTATGAAGAGGAAAAGAATTTTTCGCATCCACCCACGCGCGAACCCATGACCTTCCGTATCCTATTCCCGCGCGCTAACTACTTTTTTTAATAGAAGGTCACAGGGCGTGGTACACGCCGCACTATTAGTGGGGTCTCTTCACGGCACTGCCGGTGCGTCGAGGCTCAAACCCTTCCCACCCCTTTTTTCATGTTCCCTGTTGGGTCATAGCACTAAGTGTGCAGAAATCTTCACACTAAATTCCCATTCTCCGATGTCAGAAAATCAAAGAAACCTCTTCTCTGAGTAGCAACTGAACACTTATAAAGACTTAACAATTCTTCTTGAATCACACAAATACTTTGGAAGTCGAACACGAGTAATTCTGAACAAAATGTTTTGAGAAAACTCTTCGTGTAACATAGAAGTTTCGGAAGCAAGGTAATAGTAAATAATAATAAGAACACAACTGACTGTTAATTTTCTTCTGTTCGTTCTCGTTCAAGGTGTTGTAGTGGTGCCACATATTTAACCGACACCCATTCTTTCAAAAATGATCTCCAGCATGTTGCCGTAGTGCTTCTTGTGGTTGCGATACGTGGTGATTTTTGCGTATTCACACTTCATGTAAACGCGGAATTCTATCTCGTTGTCCAACCCAAGTTTATTGATGACATAACTAACACATTTTCCCAGTAACCAGCTAATGGCGTTCGTTTTTAATTTCGGAATGTATGTCATGTCTGGTCTCAGAAGGAGCGATGGCGTTATATATTCGGTCGAGGATCGGTGAGAAAGGCGCTTTGTTGCCTGATCCAATTCCAGTTATTCACACTGCCACCACAGGTGAATCTGTGGATGAGTGTATCCACCAGACTGCGTTTTCCACAAAGGTGTGTCTGGTTTAAACCGATCCCATACAGTCTCTCGTTGGTGCTGATGGCACTGTTAACTGTTTTGTACCATGCGGAAATAGCGTCTGCAGATAGCCCGGCATAGTTGATGTTCCGCCATACAGCTTTCCTGTCACAATTAGGGAATTTCTTTTCAATTTTGTTTCTGCCCTCATTTAACTTCCTTTCAAGTATGATGTCGCGCGCTGTGATACATGTGTTGCTTCTGATTTCGTCACTAAGGTAACTTGCTTCGACGAAAAAGTTCCTCACATACTGCAGACGGGCATTAATCCTTAGCACATCAATCGGTGCTTGCAGGCTATGGGGTGTCACAGCCTCAAAGAGCTTTGCGGTTATACATTGTGGAAGTTCTCTGAGTATATGGAAAGCCCGTTTGAGGAACAGAGCAGACTCTTTATTTCGAATGCCCACCAAACCAAAGCCCCGTTTCTGACATCCAGTATAACAGTAGTCGCACCAACACTCAATATGTCTCCTCGCCATAAATAATTGGTAACAGTGGACATGATCCCTTTCGCTACTAGTTTGGGGACTGGAAATACCTGTGCAGTGAAATACGCTTTAGACAAAATGCAGGAGTTCATGAATCTGACTTTTTGCACCTGGTCCACAGTTCGATGGATGTTTTCCATTACAGCACCATGAACTTTCCTCCTAGCTTCCGTCCAGTTAAAAGCAGCCATCCTCATCGGACATGCCATTAAGGTTATTTCCAAAGTTTTAAGTTTGTTGTCTTGTTTTGCCCGTGCCAGTCGGAGGTGATCTAGGCCCTGCAGATTCAATATTTTACTTTTGTTTTCATTGGTTGTCGCTCCCGACGCTAGACAATACTTTTGGATTTCTCTTTCCAGTGTAACTGTCTCCTCCTTATTCCTTATTACAACACCCACGTCATCAGCATAAACTCGTATGACGGTTTTTCACCACTCAATGTTATGCCTGTTAATCTTGCGTGGACAGTGCGGAGAAAGGGCTCTAAAGATACGGAAAATAAAAACATAGATAAGGGACTGCCCTGTGGAACCCCTCGCCTTATCTGTATGGGTTTCGATGTTTGGCCATTGATTGCTATTTTCGCTTTTATACCTGTTGCAATATTTCTTAGCATGTTGACAATCTGAGGGTGGAAAGCAATTCTTGAGAGCGTCGCAAAGAGGCATCTATGACTAACGCGGTCAAAAGCTTTGTTGAAATCTATAAAGATTGAAGCACATTACTTGCCACTGACGTAATTGCAATGACGTCTCTGTATGCAGATAGACTTTCGAATATCGTTCTGGTTGGAGAACAAGATTAATGATGACTCAATATTTTGTTGGAAAAGGCACGGAGTCTTTTGTTGATAATACGCGAAATTATTTTGTAATCAGGATTTAGCAGCGAAAGAGGCCGGTAATTGTTTAAGTTGGTTTTGCCTTTACTCTTAGGAATCACTACTATTTTACTTTCCTTAAACTCTGCAGGGACCGCTTTTCCGGTCAGGACCTCATTCGCCATGGAAGTGATCTTGTCCCCAATTATAGACCAGTAGCAGGCATAAAAATTCACAGGGAGGCCACCAAGCCCCGGAGATTTTTTGAGAGGTGAGTTACGCACTGCCTCATGCACTTCATCTTTAGTAATAGGTGACAGGATGTCAGCGTTTTGTGTTCCCGACAACTGTGGACCTAAAATAGTGAGAAAGTCCTCGAGAGCTGCATCGTCCACTGTGGTAGGGGCATATAAGTTGTCATAGTACCTGTGGACTTGGTCCAGTATTTCTTTCTGGCATGTGAGCTTTGCACCAGTATGCGTCTGGACTTCATCAATAAAAGTTTGACGTCTGTTTTCAGCATGCCGCACCAAGTGATACAGAGAGGCAGTTTCATCAGCTACTACTGATGTGGCTTTCTATTTAATTTTTAGTCCCTCCATCTGTTGCTGCTTAATGCTTAATAACTTGGCTTTTATTTTTTGATATCATTCAGACAAATATACGTCATCATGGGCCTCTTGATATAAGTCTCTTAAAACTTATAATAAAACTCCATTGTATTCCTCAGCTCCCTGCGCCTCGCTACACTATACTGTACGACAACTTTCAGCAGCCTTGGTTTAGCCCTCCTAGTACACCAGTCAGTGACTGTTGGGTGTTTGTCTGCTGTGCGGAGGCACATAGTCCACGCTACTCTTATTTCCTGTTCCAGTTCTTCGTCAGTTAAAACAGATATATTCAAATTCCATTGCCTCTGAATCGACAGGTTGGCTGTACACTTAAATTAAAGCAAGTTAAAAGTGTACTGTGATTGCTAAAATACACGGGAACAGTTTCAACGTTTAATAAAAATGTTTGCAAATTTGGTGACACGTAAATTCTATTTAGTCTGCTGCGGGAGTGGCTGGTTATATACGTGAACTCGACTGATGTCGGGAGCTGAAGTTCCTATACACCTTTGAGTTGTAGATCACTTACTAACTTTTTTAACTGTGGCGAGTAGTTGAAATTGGGTTGTTGATGTTTCTGGTTTAAAACACAGTTAATATGTCCACATAATATAAGAGAACACGGATTTTTCCTCAATAAATAAATTAGTTCACCTTAAAAAGCGTCGCACCATCCAATTTATGGGAATTTCCTGATGGTGCGTAAAGGTTCAGCACGGTCATATCGAAAATTTTTATGCCTACGGCTCTTCCTGATTCTAGTCGTTCGATTTCAGTCACCTTATAAGAATGGCTGTACTGACATGGCTTCCGTAGAAACACTAACAATTCCAAAAATGCCTGGGATCCGAAATGCCGTCATCGCAACTTCTTGTAGCAACGCGATATCTGTCCCAGACTGGTACAAGAATTCTTCTGATTCCGCCAATTTCAAGGGTGACTGTATTTTATTAATGTTAATAGTAGTAGTGCTATAAACTTGCATCACAGACATACCAGAAGAAGCTATTTGGGATGAGGATCGGTATGATTATAGCAGCAACGTGCTTCTCTACAAGTCACGATCTTTACAAGCTGTGTGCCCATTACATGCACTAACTTCATAGAAAAATTTTTACTGCTTTTAAACAAAGTGCTTGAAAAGAAAATTATCCTGAAATCCTGACAATGCATTGCTATAAGTCACTGTGGTCTTTCTCTTTCTCCTCGTCAGTGTTGGCCCTGATGACTTCATATTTAATATTCTTTTTCTTGACGTCTTTCTTCTCTGGTGTGACTTTCGCTTGATGACGCGTGACAGCAAGACCTGGTTTCGGTTGCAGCCTCAGACGGTGGCCGTCTTGCGCAACGGCGGTGGCTTGCGAGTCGTCAGTATTTGTTTGGCTCCGGGGTGTTGTCGGTTGCGTTGTCTTGCTGGCGAGGCGGTGATGCTTGTTTATTTCCTCCTTCGGCGCGGTGTTGCGCTTCGGAGCCAGCAGGTTGTTTACTTGGTACTTCCTCGTACTGTTCGCACTGTATGGGCTGTGCACTCGATGCGGTTATTGCAGCTGTGACCTCAGGCTCAGGGTCACATTTCTGTGAAAGGTCACTACGAGCTGCGTCACTATCTGTTCGTGGCGGTATAATTCCTTGTGCGGGAGTGGGAGCCACATCGACCTGCATTTCATCTCCTTTTACCACTTCCAACAGGACTTGGCTTCGGCTTCCTGGCAACGGGTGTTTCACAGGAAGAGTCCTCATCAACATTTTTTTCAGTGTCCTCTAGAGGGCGCTTTTTAGTGGGAGTCTCGCTGTCACGGGACGGAATTTCAGCAGTTAATGCAGGTTTTAAAGACGGAAAGTCATTAACATTAAGTGCAACATTTTCCGAGGTAGTAACAGGATCCACGACAGCCGCCGCCTCTGTTGTATTACTGGCTGGCAACAAATCGTTGAGTGTTAATTTCCGGCGTTGCGTAAGGTTATTTGTTAGCACAAAAACACGGCAAGGGCAGTCCTGACGGAGGTGACCAGACTCGTTACATACATGACATGTAGGTGTTTGCCCTGAGTAAATAACATGCGTCTTGTGCCCGTCAACAACGATGTGGGAGGGAATGTTTGCCTTCACTTCCATCTCCACGGAGCGAATGCCGTTAAAGCACTGCAGCTTGAAATGCGAAGCCCACCTTTCGTTGACTATTTGCCTGACAACCCCACACTTTGAAAGGACATCTTTAATTTTCGAGTTGTCTACTTCTATGGGAATATTCAAAACCCTAACATTTCTAATTACAGACTCGGAATTCCTGAGTTTTACAGTACTTTTAGTATATCACGGTGTATAAATTCCGTTTCATAACCAAATTTTTCCAGAAAGCGGTCTACACTCACGGAATCGTTAAACTTTACAAAAATGCAGTATTCATCAGAGTCTAGCTGCATGGTATGAGCAGATTCAGGATGAAGCCCAAATACCTCGGTAATCTAGTCGTGTGTTTCAAGTGCAGAGGGCTGTACTCGACGGGTGTACTTGTCGAAGGTGAAAATCACGGTGTTTTTTCTCACGGAGTTTGTCATGGTGTTCTGCAGCGAAGAAATTTCGGACAACGCCGAAATCCCAACAGCACTACGTAGAAAGACGACATGAACGAAGACCAATAGCTCAATTTATAACACTTAATTCACGTGCAAAAAGCCGATAAACAGTCACGAAACACGAAAACACTAGCGTAAACACTGAACGTTCACGGAGCAAACTTGAGGAGCGTGCGACCGCGGCGACAGCTAAAGCCAGACTGCTGGCCACGCGAACTGAGCTATCCAAGCGCGACTCACGCCCCGTCCTCACAGCTTTACTTCCGCCAGTACCTCGTCTTCTACCTTCCAAACTTCACAGAAGCTCTCCTGCGAACCTTGCAGAAACTAGCACTCCTGGAAGAAAGGATATTGCGGAGACATGGCTTACCCACAGCCAGGGGGATGTTTCTAGAGCGAAATTTTCACTTTACAGCGGAGCGTGCGCTGATATGAAACTTCCTGGCTGATTAAAACTGTGTGCCGGACCGAGACTGGAACTCGGGACCTTCGCCTTTTGCGAGCAAGCGCTCTACCAACTGAGCTACCCAAACACGACTTACCGAGGTACTGGGCGAATTAACGCTGTGAGGACGGGGCGTGAGTCGTGTTTGGGTAGCTCAGTTGGTAGAGAGCTTGCCCACAAAAGGCGGAAGTCCCGAGTTCGAGTCTCGGTCCGGCACACAGTTTTAATCTGCCAGGAAGTTTCATATCAGCGCACACTCCGCTGTAAAGTGAAAATTTCGCTCTAGAATCATCCCCCTGGCTGTGGGTAAGCCATGTCTCCGCAATATCCTTTCTTCCAGGAGTGCTAGTTTCTGCAAGGTTCGCAGGAGAGCTTCTGTGAAGTTTAGGAGACGAGGTACTGACAGAAGTAAAGCTGTGAGGACAGGGCGTGAGTCGTGCTTGGGTAGCTGAGTTGGTACAGCGCTTGCCTGCGAAAGGCGAATGTCCCAAGTTCGAGTCTCGGTCCGGCACACAGTTTTAGTCTGCCAGGAAGTTTGAATATATTCTTTGTTCGGCAGAAAAATGAAGGGAACCTCTCATGACGGTAAAGCTTCGCCGAAACATGTATGGGTGAAAAAGAAGAAACTGTGTTTTGTTGAAGGCAGGACGTTTTCAAATAACTTTTATTTACAGGTAGGCTTTAAGGGAATAATTGCGAATGCCAGTACAGGTTTCTGTGTTTCGTACATCTACGTGTTTCTGCAAACCGACTGATCCCAAATATTACTCACTGGTATGGCAGGTGTAGGATAACTATTATCTGCTTATTTTTTAAGTGCACAGTTTTACGTTTACAAACAAGTAAAGGAAGTTTTCAGTCTTCACTGCAGTTTAACTCTCGATTGAGCGCGACTATGCATAAAACCGCAAATGGCATTGTCTTGTCTAATTCTCTGCATAATAAATAAAAAAATTGCGTTGATGTTATAAAATTGCCAGCCGTACCTATACCTTCATTATAGCTTCTGCTAGCTCAGTGGTAAGTTGTGTTGTCACTTGTCCAAGTGAGCAGCAGAAACGTAAAATAAACAACGCGTGTGCCGTCTTAGAATACAAGGTACACAACGCGCCCAGTCGTGTAAGTGGCGTTCCTTGGAGTCTCATCTCGTTACTTTTTGTCCACAAGCGGGCCCTGCCACCCTGTACAGGCCACAACAAAGCTGGCCGACAACGAGGAGGCTGCGTGGCCACTCGACGATGATCCAGGATTCGACACCGAATCAGGCCAGGAAATTGGCGATGACGCTGAGGAAGAAGAGGAACAGTTTGCCACACGACGTGACCGAGGTTCGGATCCCGAATGGGAACACAATTCAGACGATGACCGCGAACAGTCGCTATCCACTGTTTATATTTTTATTAGGAAAGAGACAAATGAAAATGGAATCAATTATGCGCTAATGTAGTCATAAAGACAAAAAGAAAGAATATTCTAAAAATATTTCCTGGATCAGAAAGTGTATCCAGAAAAGTCATAAGTGAAATGGACAGTACTTAGGCCGGCCGCGGTGGTCTAGCGGTTCTAGGCCCGCAGTCCCGAACCGCGCGACTGCTACGGTCGCAGGTTCGAATCCTGCCTCGGGCATGGATGTGTGTGATGTCCTTAGGTTAGTTAGGTTTAAGTAGGGAATAATGACCACAGATGTTAAGTCCCATAGTGCTCAGAACCATTTGAACCATTTGACAGTACGATTGAGAAAATATTAAGTATACACTCTTCTGTGCTCAGTCTAAGAAAGAAAGTGTACAGTATTCAAGAGAAAGGGATGCTAAAACTACAGAAGAAGAAATAATGGCATTACTGGGATTGCTTTACCTCTCTGGGATTA
This sequence comes from Schistocerca americana, assembly GCF_021461395.2. Classification (NCBI taxonomy): domain Eukaryota; kingdom Metazoa; phylum Arthropoda; class Insecta; order Orthoptera; family Acrididae; genus Schistocerca; species Schistocerca americana. Next base: position 103,531,207 of record NC_060129.1, on the reverse strand, counting down.
CGCAAGCCGGCCACACTAATGTTGTCGAACTGTGAAAAGCAGATGGCAGAAATATGGAGATTACGGGAGCTGTGATGAGCTATAGAAGACTGCTGTTCCTTTTACGTTGCATCCGCTTTGACGACAAAAGCTCAAGACAAGAAGGGAGAGCAACCGATAAACTTGTTGCAATAAGGCAGGTATTACAATGTCACAAATGGATGGGTCTACATAGTCGATCAACTGGAAAGAGCGTATTCCATAGCATGGGTCACCAGAAGATGGCCACTGGTCGTATCCTATTCTGTAATCGATATAGCTGGAATAAGAGCTCAAATCATTTTCGACGCAAAAGAGGTAAATCCAGAAAAGGAGCATTTTCGTTGAAAGACTTAGCATTTTCCCTTGCGAGGCTTCAGCTAGTCAAAACAGATAAGGATGCTTCACTTCCTGTCAACGTAGCAACTTTCCTAGAGAAATTCAAAGATCCATGGTTGAAACAATTGGGTAGCCTGCCTCCAAGAAAAGAGGACGGCGTGTGACATGTGGACGAGAGAAAAAGAAAAAGCACCTCTACTACCTTAAGTTGCAGCTCAGACCGCAGCTATCTTTAGTAAAAGGCATGGGAGAATAGCGCTTACACGTGAAAAGTTTCAAGTAGTTCTCGAAAATGCGTAAGACAGTTAACAATGCATATAGAAAGAAATTTGTGATAAATGACACTGTCCAGCTCGAAGGTTAAGATGTTATCCAGATGTGATTAGGTACATGCGGTTCTTTTGCTTTGAGGTAGTACTTTTGGACGTGCTGATAGCCAGTAAAGGAATATTTTAGTGAAATGGTTTAAAGAATTTACTTCAAAGGCCCAATGAAATCTTTACAAGTTTTCTCCCAGAGCAACCTACGCTCTGCCTACGTGACAGAAGTTGCCTGCCTTCCATGACTGTGGCAGTTCTGTCCAGTTGAAGCCGGCGACAAGAGACGCCTTCAGCCCTGTGCTGAGACTGCTAGTGAATTCACGCCATCGGTTTTACCCAGTAGCGTGTGTGGGATACAGGTCACGTGTGTGGACACTGGAGCACTCTGCAATGCAGAACACGGTTGCTTCTCTCTCTCGTGATCCAGACCTCGAGCAGAACAGACGTCTTTCTTGGGAGACGTTCCATGAGCGGCCACCAACATCATTTAATGTGAATCGCCTCCCCTTCCGTTGCCATCTTCAATTAGTAGTTTGGACTTCTAAAATGGACTAAACCTGGTAACTTCCGTCTCTAGGCGCGCCCCTTGCACAGTGTGCACTGAAATATATTCTCTTTATTTTAGCTATTTTCCTGTACTGTCATTCGACGGCAGCCTTCGATGCCCAGTTATAAATCGTGACTGCGCGACCTCCTGTGCGTTGTCGTCGGGAGCAGAATCCAACATTTCCCCTCCTTCCCTGACCATGTTCACTTTGTTACAGACAACTACACCGTCTGTGCAGTGACTGTTAACTATGTCTGCCAGATCATTAATGTCCGACATGTGCAGCAGGAGCCCCACAGCTCCCCCGCGACACGCCTGCCCTCGTCGTGCTGCCCACACATGGCCGAGCCGTCGCTCCTCGGGCCTGTACCGCCACAGTCCTGGAAGGCGGCCCTCGCGAGCTCACGTGACGAGTGTGGAGAGGGTACTGACACCATCACCCGGTCTGAGCACCCTCGTGTAGCAGGTGTAGTGCAATTTTATTCCTTCGAGGATCCATCTTTGATGAAAACAGGGCATCGGTTGCTTCACAGGTTGACAACTGAAAACATGTATATAGAGGCATGTGGACACCCGTAAGTCTAGTTTAACGAGGATGAGCAGACAGTTGGCCGTGAGGTCATGGAAGGAATCATCTGGGCATTTGCCTGAAGTAATTTAGTAAGTAAAGTAACATAATCAGAACCTCTGGTGGGAATTACACAGCCAGTATCATCCTGTATACAAGGCCAGAGTGTTAGAAGCAGCGATTTGAAAAGCCCGTAGTCAGACAAGGATACCTGATCCGTCTATTGTGACTTACGCTTGCTACTGTTTGCCCAAATCATTCCAAAGAAATGACAGGAACATCATTGTCATCCTCATAATCGTCATATCAGCCTTTTCCCGCGTCATGTGGGGTCGGCGTTGTTTTGCTGGATCCTTCTCTTCCATAAATTCCTATCCAGTGCTTCTTCTCTTTCTCCTGTAGGTCTCCTGCTACCTTGTCTTTCCACCTCAGTTTCGGTCTTCCTCTTCTCCTTGATTTTTCGATTTCTAGGTCCAACTCTACTCCCCGCGTCGTACTCCCCTCTTCTCTGCACGTGTAAATACCATCTCAAACTACTTTCTTGGATCTTCTTCCCTATGGGCTCCACTTTCACTGTTCCTCTGGTGTACACTTTCCTTAGTCTATCCTTTCGTGTCACCCCACTCATTCTCATTTCATCCTCTTTCATCTTTTTCTCTTGGACTTCCGTGATTGGGCAAGTTTTTGCACTATACAGCATCGCAGGCCTCACCGCAGACTTGTAAAACTTTCCTTTCATTCTGCAGCTAACCTTCTTATCACACAGTACTCAGCTCAGTTTCCTCCAGTTCATCCATAACTATTTATCCTCTGCTGTATTTCGACCTCCAGTCCTCCATTACTTTTTATGTAAGAGCCTAGCTATTTAAATTTCTTGATCATCAGTTGTTCTCCTTCCAGGTTAATATATAGATCTTTCGCATCCTTTGTTGGTTTTTCCTCTTCCCGGCATTAATCCAAACTGTTCTTTACATACGTCGGTTTCTAGACGCACCCTGTTCTCAAATATCCTTTCCAAGATCTTAAGGATTTTCTCAAGGTCGTATAATACTACACCTGATTTATCCTTTATCGGCCTCACTGATGCTATGTCCTTGGTCGCCTTATCTCTTGCTTTCGCTATCCGTAGGAGTTGCCTGTCGTCCTGTCTTCTTTCCAGCTCTTCATACGCCTCTTCTAAGACAGGAACATCCATACCAAAATGCCGTGGCTGACATCTTATCATTCCGAGAACGAGGTGCCGGAGGAAAGAAAATGTCAAAACTGAAGCTGTGAGTACAATCGTGACTCATGTCTCCATAGAATAATTTTATTTGGAACTCTTCCAGATGGTGTTTGCATACAAAAAAAGGGAACTGTGAGTCTTTCTGGATGCAAAACGATTTTGTTGTTTAGTTATTTATTCCCCAATCTAGTTTCAGCGACAAATGTCACCATCATTAATGGGCCATGGGGTCTTTATATCTAAAACATGCAGAGAATAACATAGTTATAAAACACTGTAAAACATTATTATATGTGTACTGTTTGTTTTATAAATCCTGTTTTCCGTGAGTACTTTCATAATACCTTATTTATTATACAGTACGGCATGGTTTTAAGATTGTTGTTGGGGTTTGGGGCAAATTTTCTGTGTGCCTCTGTTGCCGTTTTTCGCGGCATAGGTTATGTCATCTGGAACTGTATGAGCGGCTATTACTAAACAAATACAATAACATTAACTTATGTATGTCATCGTCATACAGTTGGGATTGCCGTAGTGTTGTGGATACAGTTTTGATGTGTACTCGGTTGTTACATAGTTCCTGGTGTACTTACGTTCGCGGCAAGGCATTCAGCTAATTTTACACACAGAAAAACGTAAGTTTCGCACTTCTTTCATAATCCAAAACATTACGCCATCTTGCCATTAGCATGTGTCGCGAGAAATGTATCGCATGTTAGCAGTCGCGTGGTTCCAGACTGTAGCGCCTAGAACCGCTCGGCCACTCCGGCCGGCTGTGTTTGATTATATTTAGTTCCTGTGTGTACTCTTCAGTTTAAGACGTGTTCTATTTATCCTGTGGAGCATGGGTGCAAAGCTGACATGTATGGTGGTTGGATGAGATATGGGTAGCAGTGGTTGTGGATGTGGGTTTTCTGAAGATGGAAAAATAATGTTGGTGCTTGTTTCTTGTAACTGTAAGATTCAAGAAATTTAGATTCTTGTTTTTTTTTTCTCTTTCCTTTGTGAAGTGGGACTGTGTTGATGCTACTGTGTACCTCTTCAACTGTTTTGTGTTTCATCTATAAGACAATTATGTCATCCTCGTATCGATACCAGTCAATTATTTTGTACTCATCTTGTTTTAGAAAGTTGTTGAATATTGTGTTATCTATACGATCCAAGAATATGCCTACTAATTTCCCAATGAGGGGATATCCCATGGCTAGCCCCTCTTTTTGCAAACAGAAGTTGTTGCTGAAAGTGAAGTAGTTTTGATCAGTGATTAGACTAAGAATGGATGAGATTTCATTTATATGTCTTTCTGGGAATTTCTTGTACTTTAGCTGTTGTTCTATAGTGTTTATAGTTTCTTCTGTGAGTATGTGTGTGTACATGGATGTAATGTCAGAAGATACAAGTTTTGCTGTTGGGGGGATGTTGTTAATTTTCTCTATTATGTCTTCTGGCGTTTTGCAGCTTCTGTTGTTTGTGTGTGTGTATGTTTTCTTTAGGAATGTGTACATGTGTCTCTCTGAAGTCCACCGCTGGCCTGACTAGAATGAGAAGTTTGTGGACCTTTGGGAGGCCTGTTAAGAGTGGAGCTTTAGGACTCCTTTGTATCATTCTTTTTGTCTGGTTCTGTGTGAGGATGCGTGTGATGCTTTCTATTAATGTCTCTGGGTTCCTTTGATATCTTTGTGTTGGGTAATCACTTAGGTTGGTCATTTTATTCTATCCCAGAAGTTTATCTGTTTATACCAACAACAACAGAAGAAAATTATTATATACAAAAAGCAATAGTGGAAGGGAAAAACGTAATAAACGAAGAAACAACACTTTTCAACGACACAATCTTCACTGCTCTGAGAGAACTGACGCACGACACACGACAGAAAGCACACACTTGCAAAAGGACCACTCGCCCATCAGACAGAGACACACAAATGAGGAACGGAAGTCGTCAGAACTTGCGCTTAAATTTTCATAACCTTCTTGCAACGTGTGATACATTTCTCACGAGACACGCCAGCGGCAAGTTGGCGTAACGTTATGCATTATGAAAGAAGTGCGACGGTTATGTTTTTCTGTGTATAGAACTAGCTGCAAGACGTCCAGCGAACATGAGTACACGAGAAACTATGTAACAACCTAGTACACACCAAAACTGTATCCACAACAGTACCGTAATCCCAACTGCATAACGCTGACATACGTAAGTTCACGTTTTCGTATTTGTTTGCTAATAGTCGCTCACACAGTTGCAAATGACATGATTTATGTTGAGAAAAACGGCAACAGAAAAACACAGAAAATATGCCCGAAACACCAACAAGAATCTTAAAACCACGCTGTAATGTATAATAAATAAGGTATTATTAAAGTACCCACAGAACACAATATTTAAAAAACAAACAGTAAACATGTAATAACGATTTACACCGTATTATAACTGTGCTATTTTCTGCATGTTTTACATTGATGGCGATATTTGTCTCTGAAACTAACATGGGCAATGAATAAATAAATAAATGAACAACAAAAATATTTTGCATCAAGGCAGACCGACAATGCCCACGTTGTTGTTCATATCTCGATACTACAGTTGGTGTGAGAAGTGTCCGCAGAAGGAGGAGGACCGGGTTTGAGTGCCGGCCTGACACACAGTTTCCATCTGTCAGCAAGATTCAGGTTTCAGATTAGTGAGAAATAACGTTATTTCTGTTATCATTACAATTGTCGCAGTTATTTGTCGCTGTCATTGTTAGTTCGAAGACCGGTTTGATGCCGCTCTCCATGCTACAGTATCCTGTGCGAGCCCCTCCACTACTGCAGCCTGCATTCGTCTGAACCTGTTTGCTGTACTCAGCACTCGGTGTCCCTCTACAAGTTTTTCTCCCCACACTACTTCTCCATTACCAAACGGACGATTCACTGACGTCCCAGGAGGTGTTCTGTCAACTGATCCCTTCTTTCAGTCAAATTGTGGCATATTTTTTACTGTCTCTAATTCGATTCAGTATCTTCTCATCAATTAAACCATCTAAACACCTATTCTTCAGCAGTTTGCTCTAGCACTACATCTCAGTACCTCATATTCTCTTCTTGTGTCAGCTGCTTACCATCCATGTTTCACTTGCATGCAAGACTACACTCGTGACAAGTACCTTAAGAAATGACAGCGTAAAGGTCTAATTTATGTTAAACAGCAAAACAATTACTCTTTTCCAGAGATGTTTTCCAAGCCTTAGCCAGTCTGTATTTTATGTCCTGTCTACTTCGGCTGCAAACAATTATGTTGCTGCCTGAATAGGACAACTCATCTACAGCTTTAGAGTCTACCTTCCTAATCTAATTACCCTTTTGAATGTGACAGGTCAACGTTTCAGCAATCTTATTAGCTCGCTTAGTAAGGTATGGATATGTTGAGATGTATTTCACTACTTAATACACACATCAAAGAATACATGGCATCACCTCGGTTCCGAGAGTTCCGGAACCTGTACAGAAAATTGGAATAGATATCTCTATAAACATCATTTCCGCCCTTTTTATTGGTCAAGAAAACCACACGTTTCACGTTGTTCCCCCATACAGCGAGACCTTCAGAGCTGATGTCCAGATGCTGTACACACTGGTACCTCTAATACCCAGTAGCACGTCCTCTGGCATTGGCGCTTGCCTGTATTCGTCGTGGCACTGTTGGTCCAGATTGTCCCACTCCTCAACGGTGAATCGGCGTAGATCCCTCAGATTGGTTGGTGGGTCACGTACCGCGCTGCACGGTGTCGTGGTTCCAAAGATGGACTTCGCCACGGACGTCGGGAGTGAAGTTGCGCATTATGCAGCCGATTGCGCACAGTTTCAGTTGTAACAGGACGTCCTGTGACCGCACGAAAAGCGTTATTCAACATAGTGGCGTTACTGTAAGGGTTTCTCCGAGCCATAATCCGTAGGTAGCGGTTATCCACTGAAGTAGTAGTAGCCCTTGGGCGACCTGAGCGAGGCATGTGATTTGCAGTTCCTGTCTCTCTGTATCTCCTCCATGTCCGAACAACATCGCTTTGGTTCACTCCAAGAAGCCTGGACACTTCTCCTGTTCAGAGCCCTTCCTGGGACAAAGTAACAATGCGGCCGCGACCGAACCGCGGTATTGACCGTATAGGCATGTTTGAACTACAGACAACACCAGCCGTGTACCTCCTTCCTGGTGGAACGACTGGAACTGTCGGATCCCTTCCGTCTAATAAGCGCTGCTCATGGACGGTTGTTTACGTCTTTGGGCGGATTTAGTGACATCTCTGAACAGTCGAAGGGACTGTAACTGTGATACAATATCCACAATCAACGTCTATCTTCAGCAGTTCTGGGAACTGGGGTGATGCAAAACTTTTTTCATGTGTGTATGACGGAGACATAACCATATTTGACAGAAAATGACACTAAGTAAATGAATTATCGTTCGATGATTGACAGAGCATGAAAATAATGTCACAACGGAAACATTTTGCCAATGTTGTGCAGATGTTACGAATTTAATCGCAACCCATCATATCTCAGCATAAGAATATGAATCCTAGTCCGTGATTATGTAAATAGTAGCCGGCCGAAGTGGCCGTGCGGTTAAAGGCGCTGCAGTCTGGAACCGCAAGACCGCTACGGTTGCAGGTTCGAATCCTGCCTCGGGCATGGATGTTTGTGATGTCCTTAGGTTAGTTAGGTTTAAGTAGTTCTAAGTTCTAGGGGACTAATGACCTCAGCAGTTGAGTCCCATAGTGCTCAGAGCCATTTGAACCATTTTTTTTTTTTGTAAATAGTAGTTGCAGAACATCAGGAACGTTTTCCTTTATGATATTAAGGTGGCATTATATGCAAATGAGGAACTAAGATTGGAAATTTGCGTATGTTCAGTGAACAGTACACATATGGCTCTAACAGCAATAACAACACTTGGGTGGCGATCGTAAAAGTATATGTCTTTTGTAGAAAGAAAGTAATGTACCGATTATGGTACACCATTTATGAGTGAAATTAAAAACGAACAAAGTGTGCTTGAAGTCGCCAACTACTAAGTTATTTCCCACCTGATGCTTATCATACACGAATTAAGTGTTGGCTAAAAGTGTACAAAACGCAGACATTCTAGAAAGTATGAACTAATCTCATCAGACGAAATGCTATGCCTCCACTTAATTGAACACAGAGGTCGCTTTGGAGGGCTGGATGCCGTGCTGCAGGGGAGGAACCAGGCGGTCACGTGACGCTCCACCGTTGACGTCAGTGGTGACGGTGAGGTGACAACCGCGGTGTGTACGTGCCAGTTGCTCGCGTGGGATCAGGGCGGTCACCTGCGTCGACGTGGAGATGTCGAGAATTGGCAGAAAGGAATTTTTGCGTTTCGATATGTCCATGACCACACCACTAGTAAAGTTACACGATCTGTTGGTCTATCAATGTGGACTGTCCAAGTATCTGCAACGAATGGTGAACCACTCGTAGTGATGTGAGGCAGTGGCGTAAAAAGATCCTAGCCGACAGGGCTGTTGACGAGTGTCACTCCAAGTGACTGGCGATCGGTTTGAAACGAGACGCAAATTGCCAATGCCTGGCAAAGCAGCTCCGTCTGAACCAGCTGCCTAGCAATCGTTCGAAAGGCGGCTGCACAGGCTCGACATTTGGAGTCAGCGACCGCCGCTCACACAGACACATACAGCTGCGCGTCTTGAGTGGGCCAAACCACACAGAGACGGACAGTGGCTGGGCGGAGGTGCGTCACACGAGTCGCGCGATTTCGCCTCTTCTGAAATTATGGAGGTAGCGATGGGACCGACGGCCTATAGAGGATGCAGTTCAAGCCACTGGTGGTTCTATGCTGTCATAGAGGTGTTTCTGTCGCCGTGACTTGGATTCAGTCACTAAGGTTAATGTGAACCTGAACCAGCACGTTTATTTCAACATTCTCGGTGACGAAGTGTTGCCCTATTCTCTGGACACTTGCGTTGTAGAAGATGACACACACAGTCGTGTTCCCAGGGCTGCGAGCATACACTCCCGGTTTCACGAACACTCAGGCGCCCTACAGCATCTCGAGGCGACCACTAGACAACCCGGTCTCAGAGCCGCAGACGTTGTACGGTACTGTCTGGAACAGCGGCTGAGACGTGGCAGCCGACATCCCCACACACTGGTAGCTCTGAGGGATCTGATGCAGCAGTGGGAGGCCTCGGGCAGATACTGCGTATCTGAAGAAATTTTCGGAACTCTCTTCCTCGCCGAGTTGACGAAGTCTTCGAGGCTAGAGGCGTCAGTACCGTGATGCCATTTCATAATGCTTGGAGCAAAAGTTGGCTTGCATGTGACTGTCTTACTATAAGTTAATGATGTATGGAACGAATGGGAATCATGCACCAGCTAGTTGTACTTCACATGTTTATTCTAATCCTTACCTAGGTTTAAACAGATATAAACCTTTCTTCCTTGGAAGAAGTAGTTACGTGTGTAAAGTTATTGTGTGAAAAGAGAAAACAGGTCATAAAGCTCAGTCAACACTAAAATGACCCATATAAATGCTAAGGTATAGCCACGTGGCTTAATGAACAGTAAAGCAAGGTAAAAGTGTGAATAAACATCCGACGTGCCAGTGGTTGGCTGTTCGATTCCTATGGCTTCCATAATTTTACTGTTGCTGACTGCTGCCTTCTTAGAGATTTTAATTACGTATATACAGCAAATATTGTGGAGTATTACTGTTGTCCGGTGGTGCAGGGTGTTGACTCTATAATTGCTTGTTTCGAAAAGTAATTAATTTAGCCACTTGCAGTGTTTATTGTTCACTTTTGAACTAATTTACAACTAACAACGATATCGAGCTACAGCTGTTGTCATCTCAAACGACGCTATACTTTTATTGATTTTTGATAATACGGTTGGGAAATAGGAATATAAATTCAATTTTAGTAAGGCAAGCATTCTCGATGAAAAGGTTTTATTGTTAGTTACCGCTTTCAGTCTTTGACTGTCATCATCAGATGATTTACTGTCTGCTGTAGCGATATGCGGAGACAGCGAGCGGAGAGAGACGTATGCCACGAGGCAAATTCCATTTACTGCTCGGTGGAAGGGTCAACAGAAGATGCGGCGGCAGAAGGTATTAGCGCGTTTCCTCTTTGGGTCTCACAAATGTGCCCTTATTGACAGTTAGTATCGCAAAATAGGAAAAGTAGGTGACAGTATTGAGAATAAATTTAAGGAGAGGAGAAAGAATTAGTTGTACAGTTAGTAGTAATGGCATCGAGTGGTCTACATACCTCGGTACACAGCGGGAGTCGATACAGTCGTCAGCGATCCGGCAGTCGAGCTCCTCGAAGAGTTCCACGGCTTCGTCCCACTTGAGGCGGCGGATCTGCGCCAGGGCGCCGGCGCACCCCCCTCCCTCCTCCGCTCCACCTGCTGGCGGTGGCGGCAGTCCGAAGTCCCTGAGGCGGTCTGCCAGGCGCTGCGCAGCTGACCACGCGGGGGACGGCTGCTCCAGGCTGTCGCACTTTGCGAACATCAGTGGCGAATCTGCAAAACGTTCGTCAGTCACCTCGAGGTCTGGACTCTGACTCACGAGCTTCCACGGGCTACTCATATGCACATCACTACTAGCAGCTACTGAAACACTGAGAGAGCTGCAGCCAACGATAATGGACACGGCGTGAGGTGTGCTGCACACTTTTACAAGCAAAAGGTCAACAAGTCAGCTGACTGTCAGCACGGCGGCCACTGCTGCGGCTCCCCTTGACGAGGGAGCGGGAAGAGCTGCGCCGACAGTACAACACTGGACACTGTGCCGTCATTCCGTATGAGGCCAAGTTCTGACTGCAGCATCCGTGTGGACGGTCCGTGCATCGAGGCCCTGAGCAGAGCGGAGAATGCCACGTTGCACTCTCGCCCATCTCACGGGGAGTCACTCGGTATACAATACGTAATTGGTTACATTGATCGCAGCTGTTACATTTCTGAGTCCTTGAGACAGCTCGCTTGCGATATTTTCGACACCCTTTCAACAAAATAATTTAATGTCGCATGTCAGCCACGCTGTTCTGCCCCAGCTTGACAGAGTTAGCACCGCTACCACAGGAACGTGCGATGTACCTGGCTAGGCGCAAACAGTAATATTTAAGCGAAAATCACACTTATCGTTAACTGGTTTGATTGGCGAGATTGGAAATAAGACTTATGGACCCATGCTCATAGATCTTTGCAGAACGCCAGAGCAGATACAGTCTCACGATGGTGTCAGAGCTGGCAGTGCGGGGCTGGAGAGGAGACTCTGGGCTGGCCGAGAGGCAGGTGGGCTGCAGGCGGCAGGGCGCTCCGGACTGGAGCGGCAGCCGGTGGGAGCCTTTCCTGGTGACTTCAGATCTCCAGTCCAGGCTGGGCCGTGAATGACGACCCCAGGCATTCTGTACTCTCATCTCCTGGAGCGCCGCACACTTAGCCTGTCTCATCACAGTTTACCTGCCAAGTACTGCGTCACAGTCAAATAACTGCAGCCAGAAAAGCTGGAATTCCCAATGATGTAATCGGCATACCACTCTCCTCTCGCTTTAATCTCTGGGATCCGCCTCTGAGCTGTATTTTCCTCTTAGCTGTAACACTGTTTACCCGGGGTATCTCGTTAGGTAAGCAGCAGAGGCGCTGCCATTCGTTGTTCTGTACACTTCCGAGGCAGTAGTTGCACTTCTGTCCCTTTGTACTTGTGTGCGAACGTTCAGCGCTTACGGAGCAGGGAGAAAACAAATGTAATAGCTAAGTACTCATCAAATGTTGAGATCATTTTAGAAATAATCGAACTTAAATTGTCGACCGATATGCAACTGCGGTTGACATACGGTTCCTCGCCGAAAATAAAGCAGCAATGAAGGCACTGAGTGGCAGAGAGTGGCTTTGCACTAAAAAGCGCTGATCTCATCTGCCACAAAGGTTACGGCAGAATCTCTGGACACACAAAAGATGTTCTGCCTGCTCATTCCCTCACGAGGGACTCAAGTCATTTTGAGCAAATGTGTGACAAAACCCGCAGTGAGTTAGACTGCAAAATGAAGCAAAAGGAAAGAAGAAAGCGTAATGTCTCTGTGAAGGAACAGACGGTTAGGCCGCGCAGCTACACTCGTCAGATCCGCTTCGCTTAGGGAGTCCAGCTGAGGATACCTCGGCGGTGAGCTGACCTCTCCGGTAAACATTCGTACCTGCCCTGATGACGTCTCTCGCCGTTGGTGTGGCTACCGGGCTGTAAACATACAAAGAGTCGCTTCTGATGTGACTGTGGGCTGCTGCTACTGTTAACCGAAAAATCGGGATGCCATTGCGGTACGGCTATTGTAATTAACCACTGCGAACGTTCGAGTAATACACACCTGATATCAATGAACGTAATTTACTCGTAGAGAGGGAAGCCCACGCTGCTGGCACAACACGGAGACCTCCGCCTCGTCGTGTCTGAGGGCCGACTGACTCACTTGGCGCTCTCCGTAACCTGCGATGTATTCTGGCGAGAGCCTGTCCCCGTCAACTGTGCAGCGATACTTGAAGCTTCCCGTACTGGAATAATGCCTCAGTTACGGCCAATGACTGAGGGACTTTCCCTGACAATCACTGTAACGAAAGGAAACTACTCCTATTGTGATTAAGCGAAAGTGTGTTTACGGCCGACTGGCGCGCCTCCTCCACGTACTCCCCGACCTGTGTGTCTGGCTGCAGGCAGGCCGGCCTCCCACGCAGCGGGCCACGGCCCCCACCCCCGCACTGGGCGACTCGCGCCACGGGCCGCTCGCGTTCTCCGGCCGTGGGAACACACTCCAGCCACAGCCTGGAACCTCTAAAGTCTGGAAACTCTACAAGCCCCAGAAAACAGCTGGTTGTGCAAATTACAAATGTGTGCAACTAAACTATCGCCCTTCGATTCTGCCTCGTATGAGGTCGTATTTTCTGCATTTTCAGTTTTTATCGTATGATAAATTTTAAGTTGTTCAGATAGCATGCGTATGTCTGAATGCATTACGCGGGGGCTACTAAGGTTCATTTTGTCCTCTGAACCTCCGCGAGTAAGTTTATGGGCGTTCCTTGAGCAGAGAGGGCCACTGGGAAAGCTCGCCAGCAATACACCAGCGGAAAATAATTGCAGCACAAAAAATATAATTACTGTAGAGTAATGAAATTGCGAGAGTACATCTCCCTAGGTGACACAGCTTAAAGCTTAGAAGAGAACTGTGAAGTACAAAAGCCGTTACGTCAGCTCGAAGTAAAGCAAAGGTGAAAAAGTTGAAGTAAGGCATCCTGCAGCTTTTTTAATGTAAATGTTTGTAAAAGTAACATTTGGATTTCCTGGTCAACTCCTACGAATAACCCATTTTATTTTCCGTGTTTGCTGTAAGCTACGGGTAAAGACACAAGCCGGACATGCACTTGCATGTCAGATGTGACAGCATTCGGCGCCCCACATGTTGCCCATGTTGCTAACACAACACTGGCTGATGATGCCAACAGGTGGCGGGACTGGAGCTATCAAACGATGTCGACAGCACGAGGCTACGGAGCGTGGCTGAACTGCTTAGTCGACGAGTAACTCACGACAGTGCTACAGTGCTAGTGCTGTTGTTACAAAGCAGAGCAATGGCAACGATAAACGAAGCAAACATTGCGTTATATCTTCAGAAACAGTAGCCAAATTGGAGAATTGATCAGAAAGGAACTCAAGAAATTTCGCTGAGTGTGAAAGAAGTGGCGCATGAGTCAGCGGAATGCGTGGTGTCGTGCGAACAATGTACAAGAGGAGTGCAGTGATGGCGATACGTGCACGGCACTAGAAAGTTGTACTGAAACAGGTGTGCTGTAGTTCATCGTCGCTGTCGGACAGAGGGCCGCAGCTCCCGTTTCCAGTCAAACGTAGTGAAGGACAGTCGCTGTCCAAGGAGCAGATACTAAACGTAATCACGTACTTGGAAAATCGCAGACAGCATAGCAAAAGAACAATTACGAACATATTTTGAACAAGTCTGCAGAAATAGGACCGTTAGTGTGTAAGGAAAACTACAGACATTCAACGGAGCACAAGGCACACTTGTCAAAAAAAATGGTGTTTGCGCGTTTCAAGGATGCTCGACATACATTATAGAGCTTTCAACAGAAGCAGTGGATGCTTGCATGACGTCAAACAGTGCTACAGAAGTGTGAGACGTAAGATAATGAAATTTCGATGAAAGCGTCAACTTGACGATGCACAGCAAACTACAGGATCGACTGAAATATTTGTAGATGAGATAAGCAAATCTACCCCGTCGTTGAGCAAGGAATTTGTTTTCAACTGCAGCCAATCGGCATTTGAAGAGGAAACGTACATGAAAGGGACCCTGGAAATTAGAGGTACCAAGAGAGATCAATCAAGATCATCTATTATCAATTCGCATTCGTATACAGTTATGCCGACTGATTAACCAGATGGTAAAATGGCTGGAACGCTGTTTATTGCTCTGCGTCCTTTGATTCTTTCTCGTGTGTGTAATTTTGGCAGGGGCCGTAGGGAATATTTACGTCACAGAAGACAAGAGTGGGAGAACAGACGTAAGAGAACTACAGCTATTGTATGATCACTGCTTTTGGCCAATAGCTCGTCAGAAAATAAGTGTTTTTTCTTGATTACTATGCTGCGCATAGAAATCATACTCCCAAAGAACAAGCTACCGCTCCTGGAAAGTGTGTGACATAGCAGTTCGTACCACCTGGAACCACCAGATGAATGGTACCTCCAGATATCTGTCTTTTCAGTGTGTATGAAACATATTATAACACTACCTGCAGCAACGTCTTAAAGGACAGCCAGTTCTACGATAAGCTCCACGACAGGCTGTTTCGCATTCGGTTGCATGCCATCACTTTCCTTCAGTTCTCGTCACCCTGTTACACCAATGTCATTTGTATACGTATTCCTTAAGAGTGGATACCTAGCTGAGCGTCCTCATAATAAACGTAGTCCTTCACTGTCAGGCAGAAAACGTATAATTTTTAATAACAGCATATGTAAGCCAAGCCGCCTGTGAGTGTTTGATAAGTGGACTGTGCATAACGTCTTATCAATACGTACAGCACGAAAGAGCACTTACTGGAATGGAGAGAGTAGTGCCACCGTAGCACAAATTCACCGGCACTGAGCTCGGAGCGTTTGTCCATGTCCCTGCAGACGCACTCCAGCACCGAGTAGGTCCCGTTTGCTGCAAGCAGAGCTGCCACTGTGGCAATTACGCCCACCGGCTGCATTGTCCGCTGTCGACACTGGGGAGCAAACAGAAGCAGTGCGCGTCGCCGGGAGCGCGCGCTCAATATGACGGCGCGCGCAGCGGAAGTCTGCCGCAGGACGGCCAAACCACGGGAAGCGTGGCGTGACGCCTCTCATCCGGATGACCGCCGTATTCCTGTCTGCCTGGTGAGAGTTCGCGAAAGTCGTCGTGTAAAACAAACGTGGTATCTGTCCTTCCCCAAGGAAGTGTTGTAGTCATTGTGCTGTTCCTAATCTATAAAAACGATCTAGGAGGCAATCTGAACAACCATTGTTTGCAGATGATGCTGTCTTTTACCATCTAGTAAAGTCATCAGAAGATCAAAGCAATAGCAAAATGATTTAGAGAGTGTACCACCGCGGTGCGTAAAGTGGCACTTGATTCTAGATAATGAAAAGTGTTATGTCATCCACAGGAGAACTAGAAGGAACCTGTTAAATTTCTTTTACTCGATGAGTCACACAAATCGAAAGGGTGCCGTTTAAGCTAAATGCCAAGGTATTACAATTAGGGCCAACTTAAATAGGAACGATCAAATAGAAAATCTTGTAGGGAAGACTGTGTTTTGTTTGCAGAACACCTAGACAAAGCGACAAGCCTGCTAAAGAGACTGTCACTTAGTGATGCTAGAAGAACCCTCCGCCACACACCGCCAGGTGTCACGCGGAGTATTGGTGTAGATGCAGATGTACATCTAAAACTCCACACAAGTCGCAATATGGTGCATGGTGGAAGTTGCCTCGCACCATCACTAGTCATTTTCTTCCCTGTTACGCTCATAAATACACAGAGGGAAAAGCGACTCTCTTTATGCCTCCATCACCATCAGTTTTTTGCTATATTAGCAGGTCCTTTGCATCTCCATTTTCTGCGATCCATTGCCTCCTTCTTACGGCTGCTGTGTGTTGTACCGTCCATTACGTCATCCAGTATCTGAAATCTCCTCCTTCCTCGCTTCCTTTTCCCTTCTACATAACCTTCTACAACTGTTTTTATCAGTCCGTCATTCTTTATTAATATATGCCCAATCCAATTTCTTTTCCTTCTCTTTATTACATCTAGCAACTGTCTTTTCTCTCCCACTCATCTCAGTACCTCTTCATTTATTACTCTGTCCATCCAACTTATTCTTTCCATACTCCGCCATGTCCACATCTCAGAAGCCTCCAGCCTTTCTCGGTCTTTATTCCTCAAAACCCATGTTTCAGGCCATACAGAAGAACACTCCGTACAAAACATTTTATCTTTTCCTCAGTTCTCTGTCCACACTGCTGCAGAAAACTCTCCTTTTCTTATAAAATGCCTCTTTTACCATTGCTATCCTTTTTTTCATTTATGTGGTGCACTTCCAGTCGGTGTCTATCCTTCTTCCAAGATACTTAAAATTTAGCACCTGTTCTAATATTTCTCCATTCAGCATAATTTTAATTTCTTTATTTTCTCCTAGTGCCAATACTTTTGTTTTCTTTGTGTTAATTTTCATTCCATAATGGCGTCAATGGTGTCCGCTAAATCCTGTAATTGTTTTTCCCCTGTGGCTAGAAGGACCATGTCATCAGCAAACCTCAAACACCCTACTCTTCTTCAATTTCTACTCCTTTTTCATCTAATGTGCATTGGGCAATCATATTTTCCAAGTAGAGATTGAAAACGTTAGGTGATAGACAGCATCCTTGTCTTACTCCTTTTCCTAATCGGATCCAGTTTGTACTTTCTCCTCTCACTTTAGCTGAGGCTGTTTGATTAAGACATAATAAGTCTTCTGGTTTTCCAGTCCACTCTCCTTTCTCTCATTACAGTCGCCAGCTTGTCCCAAGCCACATTGTCAAATGCCTTTTCTAGATCGGTGAAGCACATTTAGAGGTCTCTTCCTTTTTCAATAAACCTTTCTCCCAAGAGTCATAGGAGCCCCACTGCATCTCTGGTGTCCGTATTCCGTCTAAAGCCAAACTGCTCCTCGCCAAGATTCTCCTCCATTAATTTTTAAAGTCTCTTATTAATTATTCTTAACATCATTTTGGCTGCATGTGAAATGAGGCTGATTGTCCCGTGCTCACTGCATTTCTTGATTCCTTTTTTTCTCGGTAATGGAATCATTAGTTTTGTCAGAAAGTCCTCAGGCCATTCACCACTGTCACATATTTTATTCATAACCTCAATATTTCCCTTATTTCATCTTGTTTCTAGCATTTTAATATTTCTCTCCGTATCTGTACCTACTGCTTTACCATTTTTCATTGCAGTTATGCCAGACATTACTTCTTCCATTATGATGATTGGGCCTTACTTTCTGGTCATCATTTACACTGTTGAGTAATTCAGGTTCTACAGTTTCTGGTTTGCGATCTGTGTCATATAGCTCTTTTAGATATTCTTCCCATCGCTGGAGGACATCGTCACGATCTTTGTACACTACCTCTTCGTCTTTACTCAAACTTTCCATAGTAGCACTTCCTGCTCTGTTTTAATCCCATGTCATAGTCTTTACTCTATTGTACAGTAAGTCGTACCTTCCCTTCCTGTCCAGTTCTTCGATTGCATTACATTCCTCTTAGCCATTTTTTCCTAGCCTGCTCTGTTTCTCTTTACAGTTCATTATTTAACCTTCGGTACATCTTTCTTGCATCTTCAGTGTTCTTGCTTTTAAATTTTCTTCTCTCCTCCACATTCGAAACCATTTCTTGTGTGACCTATCGTTTCTTTTCCCTTTACCCTTTTACATATCCTATATTTTGCTGTCCTGCTTTAATGATTTCTTCTTTCAGCATGTTCCAGTACTTGTTGACATTATCCGGTGGTTCTTTGTCTCTTAATGTGTTTAGAAACTCAAGTGACAGCATTTCTCTAATTTGTTCTCTGTTGGATCTTATCTTCTCTAGATCCCACTTCTTCACCATGACTCCACAGACACCCAAATTTCTCTGTTAGTGCTCCTTAAGCGAAATGGACGTTAACGTCAGTGAAATCGTTCTGCAGTCAGCTTCTAATGTCGGTTCTCTAAATTTCCTCTATAATTTTCGTAGAAATAATATCGTGTTCGCTACAGGGGTTCCTATTTTCGTTCACAAACCACCTCCATAACACTAGCATGTTGTTCGATCCTGGAGGTAACAACTCTGGCTGCACAGTTAAATTGCTTCGACGTCTTTCCTTTATAAGACCTTGTGCGGATCCAAAACATTCAAACAGTGCTCAAGTACGGATTGTACTAGTGTCCTATATTCTGTCTTCTACAAATGAACCGTTCTTTCCTAAAATTCTCCAACTCGAAGTCGAGCATTCACCTTCTCCGCTGCACTCTTACATGCTCATTTCATTTCACATTGCTTTGCAACGTCACACCTAGATATTTCATCGACGTGAATGTCAAGCAGCGCGCTGCTAATTCTGTATTCGAATATTTCTACATTTAGTTCTAACTATAATTCATCTTACCAACTAGAAATTTTGCTTAAGTCATCTTGTACCATCCTACAGTCACTCAACACTTAGATGTCCCTGTACACTACAGCATCATCAGCTCATCCTGTCTGTGAGATTACGTTCTGCCGCACTCCTGGCGATACCTTTGTCTCTCATGAACACTCGCTGTCGAGTGCAAAGTAAGGGGTTCTGCTATTATGAAATTTGCGTTCCACTCCCATATCTAGAAATCTTTTCTGCGTTCATCCGTTAAGAGACTGCAGTGAGGCACTATATCACAAGACCAAAGTGGACTGCGAGCGAAATCGCTGCCTCAGGATCTGTCAGTACTTTTCTTCCGGTGTCATATTACAGCAGACACATATCCGTATGTCGCCTTCCCATCCACTCACCCTTCCCTCCCCTCTCCAATCCCCCTACATTCCCCTCCCCGACACTGTTCTCGCCCAATAAAGATCATTGTAGTTCTGTATAAAGTAGTGAAAAGAACGTCACAAAGTGCAGTCAGCAGGGATGCGCCGAAAAACCAAACGTACTCGACAATACCTATGTATTTTTACACCAGGCCAATGAACTCCAGCTGGAATGCAGCAAAAAGCCACAGAGTATCTTCCAAATTTATCAGACCTGCAGTCTTTCAACTATTTCACACAGAGATCAGAAGTTCCTCAAGTCGGCAAGTCTTAGTTAAGTTGCAGAAGTGTACTGCTTTTCACCAACACATATACTGTGGCTGTTAGTCCATCTAAAAGCGTCAGTGTAGGTCCAGAAATAGAAAACTTTCGACGTGTTTTTGGCATCACAGGACTATCTGTGCAGCATGAGGGAGTATACAAAGAAGTAGATGACAACAGAGTGCGGTGCATTACAATCACCAACTGACTTTAAAATGTGTGGGAGGAGGGTTTCAACAGTGCATATGTACAGGGAACCTATGACTGAATCAACTTCAGGGGATATGCGCATTTAAATAAAACATTCGAGTGTGGGGAATTTGGATGATTTATACTGCACCTTAGCGACTGCTACACACAGACTGAGGCGCTTGTGGTGTCACCGCCAGACACCACACTTGCTAGGTGGTAGCTTAAATCGGCCGCGGTCCATTTAGTACATGTCGGACCCGCGTGTCGCCACTGTGTAATCGCAGACCTAGCGCCACCACCAAGGCAGGTCTCGTGATACGAGAGAGCACTCGCCCCAGTTGTACGAGAACCTAGCTACCGACCAGATGTACGAAGCCTTTCTCTCTCATTAGCCGAGAGACAGAATAGCCATCAGCTAAGTTAATGGCTACGAACTAGCAAGGCGCCATTAGCCATACAGTGATTGTACTTAAAGTCTTCTGTGTATCGTCAAGATCGATGTACCACAAGGAATGAGTAAAGTTAAGTATTAAACCTGCTCCGTACTTTTCTTCCTAACATTAATTACGTATCCTGTTCCAGTACTTCACGCCCGTCTGCGTTAGTCTAGCTTGCCTTTTCAGCCATCTCAACTTCACGGTGTCGGCCCAGATACCGACACAACAGTGCTAGTATCTGGATGTAGGAGGAGCAGTGTATAAATACATGTATTCTCGCTGTACCAGGAGAGCCTATTACTATCGTTCAGTGAAGTAGAATTAAGGGGTGGTATGTCTGCTAATACATATGTTGAGGCACTTGCTGGACAGAATACTGTACAAGCTGAATTTTTTAGACTCATATGAAGCAACGTCTGAGCAAACATTGCTCTACACAATGAGTATAAAACGTACATATGTAAGTAAAGAAAATACAAAATAAATTGTTCTTATTGCCTCACTGCGTACCAATCCCCACCATTGTACCGCACATAAACGTGCCATGAGCCAGTGCTTACTCGGGAGTCTCCAGCACTGGGCGCGAGACGCCTCTGTGGCGCACGTGTCGGCCGGGCAGTGCTGTGGCAGCTGCCGCCGCGGGCCCAGCCAGCAGCCAGCAGCCAGCCCCCCACCCAGCCAGCCAGCCACGGCCTCCTCAACACTGCTGGCGCCGCAGCTGGTGGTGCACGCCGGAGGGCAGCTAGAGGGGTCGCACACCACAGCGTGTGGCCCGCAGTAGTCAGCACTTTGATGTTAATGCTGAATTATATATAGTTACTGTAACTCAGGGGTAATGTTTTGCGAAGCTGCTGTGACTGTACATAATTTTTTTAGTTCCTATTGTTTTACCTTGAAGTTTACTTTGTGCTGATATGTAAGGTGTCTATTTTTGAAGAAAAGACATGTGTAATGCAGCACACTGTAAATAACTAGCCACATATTACAATATTGATTTAAGGAAATACTCCTTTTTCATCATTTACATCTGGCTAGTCATTTGTAGTGATTAGGTTCTTTTCTATGAAATAACAATGATATAACTAAACAATAAGAAATGGTTTTTTTAGTTAAGAATCTTTTTTTGTAAAAAAATATGATCGATGTGTATTTTTTAATATATTCATTTTCTATACCATTTAAACCAGCCAGTGTGGCCGAGCGGTTCTGGCGCTTCAGTCTGAAACCGCGCGACCGCTATGGTCGCAGGTTCGAATCCTGCCTCGGGCATGGATGTGTGTGATGTCCTTAGGTTAGTTAGGTTTAGGTAGTTCTAAGTTCTAGGGAACTGACGTCCTCAGATGTTAAGTCCCATAGTGCTCAGAGCGATTTGAACCATTTATACCATTTAATCACATATATAATTTCATATTTAATTCCATGTACATTTTTAAATTAATAAACTATCTGCTTTATCCGTTTAATTATGTGCCATATTTGCATTTAATTCGATGTACAAATTAAAAACTAATAATAAGCACTCTGTTTTCCCAGTCAACCACTTTTTCTTTTCTAATCTGTTTTTGGCTGTACATAATATGCGTAGGTGAAAAAGAACCACACATATACACATGCACACATGTAGGTACTGAAGAGTAAAAGAAATTGGTTCATGTGGCACAGACTTGACTAATTAGTGCTGGAGGGAGCTGACACCATCAATCCTGCAGGACTGTCCGTAAATCCGTAAGAGAACGAGAGGGTGGACATCTCTACTGAACAGCACGTTACAAGGCGTGCAAGATATGCTCAATAATGTTCACGTCTGGGGAGTTTGGTGGCTAGCGGAAGTTTTTAAATTCAGAAGAAAGTTCCTGGACTCACTCTGTAATAATTCTGGACATGTGGGTTGCTGCATTGGCCCGCTGGAATTGCCCAAATCAGTCGGACCTTACAATGGACATGAATGGATGCAGATGATGAAACAGCATGCTTATGAACGTGTCAGCTATCAGAATTGTATATAGACATATCAGGATTCCCATGTCACTGCAACAGTAAACGCTCCACACCATTCCTGAGCCTCTAGCCCCTTGAACGGTCGGTCCCCTGCTGACATGTATTCATGAGGTTGTCTCCATACCCTTAAATAGTCTTGTTTGAGGCACAGCTCAATGTCCTAATGGATTATCTGAAGAAATTACATAACTTTTGATGCCAAAGGTAGCTGCATGTTTATGTCTCGTTTATAATCGATGTCTAGAAATTGGCCATGAAAAATCGCGGAGGTAGTTATAATCAAGGA
Organism: Schistocerca americana; assembly: GCF_021461395.2. Lineage (NCBI taxonomy): Eukaryota > Metazoa > Arthropoda > Insecta > Orthoptera > Acrididae > Schistocerca > Schistocerca americana. The sequence goes on along the minus strand of NC_060129.1, from coordinate 103,508,884 downwards.
AGTCCGATAGATCTACTTGGTTGCTGGCTGTTCTGTAAAAAGAATCTGAAAAGCTAGGTGGCGCCAGAGGTCGTCTCACCGGCTTCTGAGCGGTACGAGCTACTGGCAGCTCGCTTTCTGTGCAGGGAACGCCACTAAGAATGCCGCAAATGCAGTACAACAACTTGTCTGTGCAGCCGCGTGAAAACACGTTGTGGGCGGCCGAGTGGGTGCCTCGGAGGCTGACGGCAGCTGACGGTGGCGGCCGGCGCTGCCCTCTCAAGCAGTGGTTGCTGAGCGCTCACTGCCGAGGTAGCCGGCACGGCTGCGGCATCGTGCTAAGCGTTCTGGAAAACCGGCGCGAGTTAACCGAGCTATCAGTGACTCCAACAAAGGCTGCACTTTCTTCCTTTTCCGAGCCTGCATTTGCACAGCCAGGGTCCGCCGTCTGATAACTTTCTGCGGACCTCGGTGCTCCACTCAGTGCACTCGGCCCCCGCCTCACCGCGGTGTCTGGCTGCGCAGCTCAGGTCACGGGCAGCGCTGCCCGTGCACTGCTGCCTGGAGGTCTTTTGTCATTTTTTGTATAACATACAGCTGTAATCACTTCTCGAAATTGTAATACATCAAATTTCCAACTATGAACTGAATACTGTTGTTCAATCCACGCGATCTAGAACATGGCCAGAGCACGCCTTCCAGTACCTAAGCCGAGAACATCACTCGCTAGTTTACCGCGAAATACTGCAGTCCATCGCGCGCTCGTAGCTAATCCCCTCCGCAAGTCGATCTAACGCGAAGTTCGCAACTCAAATTCACATCTACACAAAATAAGAACTCAACAAAATTTTATATAAATACTTAACCTTCCCTTTACCAAGAAAAAAAAATAGCTAACGATAATCATCTCCATACTTTTTAAATCACGTCCTTCAGCCTTACTAGCGCCATTCTTAATACCGTGAACATCCAGTTACACCTATATAACATACTTTTAATAATAAATCACCCATCCCAACACACTTTATGATCTCAAGTCCTTAATTCACTCTCCATTCTAAATACGATCAATTACTTTTCTATAATTTTATAAAATGCTCAGCCCTCTCCCATGTGCTGGAAGCATCTGCGTAGTTCAGCTTTCAGCCACCAGAGTTGTTAGTGAACTCATTCACGTAAGGAGCCACCCCCTGCTCATCTTTCTCACTCGTCCATCGTCGGCCGCATCGTTCGTTTTTTGTTCTAAGTGACTGTAAGTCCTTATTGGATGATGGACTCGATGAATTTTTTGAGGGGGCAATAGACTGCCCAGATCAATTATTCGTGCCCTGGAGTCAGTGCCAGAAAGGTAATTACTCACTCTCATTACAACCATGTTTGTGTTCGTTAGAATTAATCGCCATAGACAGTGTACTCATTTAATTTTATCTCTACAGCGGTCGACTCCCAGCTTGCAGTCGCGCGCGTGCCTGTCGTGGCCAAATTGGACCGTCAACAACGCCCGCGGGGACGTACCTCACCGGCTAGAACGACCCTCGCCACTGCGCGCAGAGCTGCATCTGCCGTCGCCGAGGTCACGCAGCCTGGCGCCTGCCGGCCGCCACCTGCGCCTCCAGCCGCTACCAAGGTCACAGAGCACGTCCCCGCCTGCTCAGACTGGGGCCCGTCCGCTGGTCCCTCACAGCAGCCAGCGCGTGCACCACCACCATCCACCACCATCGTGTGAGGTACAGCACGCCTCACCTGGTTATAGCTCCAGTATTAGTGATCCTGTGGCTAGTGGCAGTTCTCTCTACCGCCCTTTTAGAGAAGTAGGTCAGGTCGGCGATACCATACCTCAGTTGCAGTACTCTGCGATTGCGGACGCCTTTGAGGAGCGAATCTCGATCACTAGGATCGAAAACCGGGCAGGGGGGTACGGCGATCCTGTTGGACTCTTAAACCTGTGCCTCCCTGTTCTAGAAACTGAGCTTCTCAAGGTTGTCCAAAATTCGCGTTATCCCGCTGTTAAGTGCAGAGCAGTGCTGTGCATTGAGTTATCACCCCCCCCCCCCTCCAAAGTTCAGTCTGGTGATGAAGAGACCAGCATCCATCATCTTTGGGGGGATAATGACGTGATAATGTAGAGCACATCAGTCGCCGAGTGGTTTCATAAATTCACCTTGAGTGTCATATTGGGCCAGTTTTCCGAGATGGAAGTCAATGGCTCAGCTAAGGCACTCAGCAGAATTCTACACATGGACATCCATATACGTGTCCATGATCCGTTCAATGGAGGGTGTAGCTATATCAAGCTCCCTAAACATATACCAAATAAACATGCATGCATTTATGTCCAAAATAGGGATCAGGCTTGTTTTGCATGGTCAATCCTGGCTTGCGAAAGAAAGTATAGAGATTGCCCTCATCATCTAGTTACATACAGTCAGCGATATTAACACATATTAAAACTTTGATGGTATTGAGTTCCCCGTCAAGGTCCAGGACATACCTAAATTCGAGGCACAAAATCCTGGAATATGGGTACACGTTTATGGCCTGGAGAAAGAAAGCAAGTCAGATGAGCCAGACAAGCATGTGAGCATGTAAATATGCTTCTCTTTTCTTAAGGTGACAATTATCACTATGTCTGGATCAAGGACATGTCCCAGCTCCTTTCCTCCCAACTATCACCTGATTGTTGTGTAAAACATATTTGCTTCAGGGGCCTTAATTATTTCTCATCTGAACAGTTATTAGCTACGTATCTAGTAGACTGTACCTCCAAGGATGCGGTACGGGTCATGATGCCTAGCCAGGAAAACAAACCACCATGAGCGGTGTCTATTTGTTGTGTACGCCGACTTTGAGTGCCTCCCCGCTCCTGTGACCCGCTGTGAAGGCGATCCTACGACCTCACACACTACCTTTACAGAGAAACACGTACCATATACTGCAGCGTACCAAATTTTATCGTCATATGACACCAACCTTAACCGATACAAATCTTACGTCGGGGATAATCCATCGATTTGGTTGCTCTCTCAGCTCGAAAAATTTTTACTGGAAGTTGATACACTCTACAGCGGCAACGTTCCCATTACCAAATCGAAGGAGAATGGAAGATTTGTATAATAACGCCACCGAGTGTCATATTTGTGGGCTGCCGTTACAAAGAAAAGCGGAAACTCCTTGTAGGGATCACTGTCGTCTTACAGGGGAATTCCGCGGTGCAGCTCACAATGCATGCAATTTGAAGTACCAGTTACCTAGACACATACCAGTTTTCTTCCATAATTTAAGTGGGTATGACTCTCACTTTCTAGTTGAGCACTTGGATGATTTCGGTTTGGAGAAAGATCAGGTCAGTGTCCTACCTGAGAGCGTTGAGAAGTGTATTTCATTCTCCAAACGTATGACGCCGAGAATTACGCTGTGCTTCCTCTATACACTACGTTTTATGTACGCACGACTATAGAAACTTGTTGAGACTCTACCTCATGGAGAAATGCATATCACTCGAGCTGCGTTTCCCGATGAGGAAAAGTTTCAACTTGTGACTAGGAAAGGGGTTTTCCCATATGAGTATGTGGATAGCACGGCCAAACTCGACGAAACCAGGCTACCGACATAACTGCATTCTCCAGCAACCTCACAGGCGACACCGTAACGAATGCAGAGTATGAACATGCCGTGAATGTCTGGCGGGAATTCAATATTCCTAATTTAGGAGAGTACACAGACATGCGCTTGCTTGCGGACGTTTTCGAGAAGTTGCGGAGTCTATGTTTGACCACACATTCTCTGGACCCCGCCTTTTATTACATGGCACCTGGGTTGTCTTGGGAAGCGATGCTCAAGAAAACGAAGTGCAGCATCGAATTATTGACCGATTCTAACATGTTTCTTTTCTTCGAGCAGGGGATCCGTGGGGGGCTTTGCCAATGTCTTCATAGACACGCGAAAGCAAATAACCCACGGATGGATGACAGGTTCAAAGCATCCCTTGATTCAAGTTACATAATGTGTCTAGACATCAATAATTTATATGGGCACGCTATGATGCAATCGCTGCCGATTGACGAGTTTACATGGCTGTCCGAAGATGAATGCACGGGATGAAGTGGAAAAATCAGGGGGGTATGGCCGCCGATTCTCATGTAGGGTATGTTGTGGGGGCAGAATTCACATACCCTATTAGTTTGCATGACGTGCATGCTGATTTGTCGCTGTGTTCAGAGCAACTAGTTCCACAAGGAGGTTCCACGCCGAAACTGATGACGAGACTGGGGGACAAGCAGAGGTACATTACTCATCATCGCAGCCTCCAGCAATGTCTCAGCTTGGGTATGGAGCTCATTAAAATCGCCTGGGCCATCTCCTTCAAGCAGTCCCCTGGTTGAAGGAGCATATTGATCTGAATACGAGACAGACAACTTCCATGTCATGTGACTTTGAGAAAGATTTTTATAAATTAATGAATAATTCAAATTTCGGTAGAACTATGGAGAATTTGATGTAACGACGTGAAATTTTTATTAAAACGCAATGGGATGGGCGTTATGGCGTAAGAAAATGCATTGCCAGACCAAATTTTAAATGGGTCACCATTTTCAATAAGAACTTTGTTGCTGTGAAGATGGCTAAAACTGCAGAAGAGTTTACTAAACCTATCTATGTATGGATGTGCATACTAGACCTATCCAAACTCCACATGTACTGCTTTCATTATGAGTTCGCGGAAACTCATTTCGCAGATCCTAAATTACTTTATATGGATACAGATAGTTTCATCTATTGGGTGAACTGCGATCCATATGAAGTAATTAGGTACCACGCCAATGAATTCGACACATCTTCTTATGCGGCCGATAATCCTTATGGTAATGTTCCACAAAACAAGAATGTTATCGGTCTCATGGATTTTAGAGTTTTTAGGTCTTTGGTCCAAGATGTATGCATATTGCACATTGGAAGGTCCCACTCAGAGACGAGCTAAGGGGGTACGACGAATGGCATCACGAGCTCAGTCTATCGATGACTATTTGCACTGCCTACGTGGTGGTGTTCACGGTGCTGAACCGCAGCCACCGCATATGGTCAGGCAAACTAGCATTCGATCGGTAGCGCACGAGGTATACACTGTGCTGCAGCTTAAAATCAGTCTGTCGCCTCATGACGATAAAAGGGTCGTCTGTGATGACGGCATTGAAACTCGCCTGTACTCACACTGCTCACTTGTAGCGAGAGAAGGGATGGGGGACTCTGATTGAGAGGAAGAGAGAGATACTGAGAGAGAGAGAGAGAGAGAGAGAGAGAGAGAGAGAGAGAGAGAGAGGGAGGGAGAGAAAGATGACGAGAGTGTCTGCAGAGTAGTAGTATGACCCTTTTATCATAGTGTAAATACTGAATGAGGGTTTTTTTGTAATGTGTATCTGATTGCGAACTTCCGTGTATGTCTGAGTCTGTGAGCCTGTGTTAAGTTTGTTTGTGTGTAAATATAAATATTATTTATTATACAAAAGAAAAAATCATAAAAACACAAAAAATTAAAAAAACAGCAAACTAAAAATAAAATTATTAGAAATTATTTTATATATTTGTATATATTTCTTGACGAGTATTACTAGTTAATGTATATATGAACAAAAAGATAAAATTTTAGACCTTCAATTCCTCCTTTTATAATGAGGGAGAAAAAAAACAATTTTACGCAGTTCATATCTGCTTCGATCTGAGTAGTTGTTATAGATTTTAGTTTATAAGTTTCACCTGCCACTAGCCATCCAGTCAGAACTAGTTTTAGGTATGTGAGTTCCAAAAACTAAATTCATTATATATATATATATATATATATATATATATATATATATATGTGTGTGTGTGTGTGTGTGTGTGTGTGTTCATTTTATTGGATCAAATGTTTATAACGACCCATGTATGTTCGTCTGGTTATTGTAGGGTAAAAAATATGTTTAGACCAACTTACTTGAATGAAATGTATTTTCAATTGGTCTTTGTACTGGAAAATGTTTTAGAGCCGCTAACTTGAAGTAAAAAGTAAAAATACGTTTGCCATTAGTTAATAAAAAGTCTTTCCTGTGGAACTTTACTATGTATACTATTATTTACCTTGTAAGATACTGTAATTAGCTTGTGATACCTCTGCTTTAGTTGTAATACATATATGTAGTCATCTCAGCACACTACTTATGAATAATGCAAAACACGTGTCTACAAAAGAGCAGAAATTTCATTTTTTACATGATCAGAAATAATGTATCTGCAAACTCATATAATGTGAAAAAAAACTCTATGATTGTACTGATATCTCGCAAACACTTTAAAAAAATTCTGAATTCGACAATAAACTAACTCATTTTATTGTAAAAAAATTTTCTAATGTCCTTATTATTTTACCGTCGATCATGATCATTCTTTTCTATTAAAAAAATGATAAATATATACAAAACGCTGATAGAGCCACAGTGCACTGCAGAGAGGAGAGGTATAATGTTTTTACTGCTTTAAAGACACAAATGAATTCTGAATGACGAGTCCTGGGCTTCGTCCGCCGGTTGCAAACAGACAACAGCACCCTCTTCCAGGTCCTGTCACTTTAAACAGCAGGCATCTGACGAAGTGGACCCTGCCACTTTCCCTCTTTCAGGTCCTGTCACTTTCATCGCCGAGCAGGCGAGGTGGAAGCAGGTAAACTGGCTCAGACAGCTCCAGCGGAATGCGCTTCATGCACAGTATCACCAATAAACTTACTTCTATGGATGTAGGTGTCACAGAAAGAAAACAACAAGAATTCTTATAGAGAAAAAAAATTATTTATTTATTTGTGAGCCATTTTAAAAGTAATTTTACATTTTTACATGCAGACACAAAACTATTTGTTTCTTATTCACATGTTCACTGACTAAGTTGATGGATAGGTGGACAATCGTAGTATTCCAGGTTCTGGGTAGCCGCATATTTGAAGATTCGACGCAGCCAGCTAATCTTCTCATCGCCTTTAACGTAGATAATTGTCTCCTTGTGATCAAATACTCTCAACACTTGCAGCAAATGTTTATAAGGGTCATCCCACTGAATCCCATGATAGAATTATGTTAGCCACACTGCGCTTCTGACTGTCTTATTGCACTTGACGTCTTTCAGTGGTTTCGGCGATTCAACTCTTGATGCAAATGTTCCTATTATTCCATCACAATGCGTAAATGCTATTAATGTACAGTCTTTAATTATGAATTGCCTGCACTCATCATAATAAAATCCTGGAACGTCAGCTACGATCCTCACACCTTCAGGTAACATCGTGATCTGCCCTAGTCCTAGCACAGTGTGTATTAATTTATACAACTCGTTGCACTACACCAGTGAGCGGACAGTAGTTAATGAGACGATCATTCAGAACGAGAGTATATGCCGATGTCTGATCAGGTAAGTTTGCTGAAGATTCAAATTCAGTCCATACATATACAGGCCCTGATTTAATTATCTCATTCTGTTTTGAACAGTCAATCACGATTATTGGCGCTAGCTTCTTGAAACTCTGTGGCTGAGTAGGCATGCTTCATTTTCAACACCTTCACAGTAAGATGCTCGAAATCTCGCATACATGTCAAATGCCTGACTGTATACATTGCTGTCCCACTGCAGATGTAAATTCTCGTATGGGTAGTATTCTGAATTCAAGTAGACTCTGGCGTTAGTTGCAGTGGTCAAATTCAATCGAGTCCTTTGATACATTAGCACGCCTTTCAGTTTGAAATGCGAGTATGATGAATCGAGGTGCTTCCAACTGCACTGATGTTTTAATAGCCCAAGTATGTGTGGACACTGTAGGTAGGACTGGGTATTCAAAATCTCCCATGATTGGGAAGTTAGTGGTAGGTAGGTGCGAGCATTCAGAACCTTTAAGAGTTTCAAGTGCTCCTTGTCGGCAATGGTGATGTGAGGCATTTTCCATGATATGCTATTAATCTTGATTTGAACATTCTTTGAAGCTGTTTGATAGATAGAATTCGCATCACTTGCACTCATCACCATAATAAGTTCCTCTTTAGCGTTGATAATTATTCGCTGCATATCCTCAAAATAACCCATAAGCATTTTTAGTGGGATGCACTTGGTAAATCGGCTTTGTCCACCCTCCCCATCCGCTGCAGCTATGAACCACCCAGCATTTTCCAAACTGTTTGAATCAGAGGGTGAGGCTGAAACGTACATCTTAAGGGTTGTAATACCGACATTGCGTGTGCGGTCGATTTCAACTCCATTGAGTTCATAGCGTATCTCTTGAAACAGGAATGCTGCAGCATTTCGGGTGAGCTTCGAGAGCGCTACGCCAGCCCCGTCAGCTTTCTTAAATGTGTAGTCCAGGTAGAGGAAGCTCTTGCTAGGCAGTGTTACCGCGTCCTGATGCTGTGACAACAATCCTAATTTCATCATTTTTGTTAAATGTGCTTGAAGCGTAGGGATTGTGTGAGTGGTATTCATGACGAATAATTCGGTCATCATACTCTACTGACTGAGTTACGCTGAGCGACATCATTCTGCGGTTTTAAACCTGCTGAAACGAGGAATTCGTAATTAATGCCTGTTATCACTTTGCCCTTCTGCGTTGCACTGACGGGTTGTGAGCTTGGTGTGCTAGCTTTATATCTTATTCACATCTCGCCTTAGATGCAGGCGTACAAATATCTCTTCTCCTCTAAAGTTAACAAACTGATTATTCTGGTCCACAATACGCAGTTCCAGGTAGTCCAGTGTCTGAATAGTCACCGGGAGATATATAGCGTTTGTGAGGACTTGAACTATTTTATACCCTGTGCCAACTGTAGGAAAGAGTCCGTAAATTGAATGAATCAATTTATAATTCAGGTATGAGTTTGTGGCAATACTACACTCAACGTGGATTGTACTCACCGGGAGTATATCTACAGCATGATCTGATGTGTAAAATTTACTGGCGTCCTTCACCAAAACACGATCCTTCGCAAAACCTAGCAGTGGACCAATTGAATATCTGTGTAAAGTCGATCGTAGCACTCTCTGTCAGTATTTCAGATTTATGGGTATTAATGTTTGCCCATAGTTCAGTACCTTTTCCTGACTGTTTTAAGAGTTCGCTTAAATCGTTAACATCGTAGGCACCAGGTTGTATTTGTAGAATCTCCTTCCGGCTGTCAATTTCAAAATGTAGTTTACTGCTGCTCTGTGTGATATTTGGAATGCTCTTATACGTCTCTAGAACAATCAGTGCAATACTCCTCACCCCTGCACTTAAATCAATCGGCGGGAAGTAATCTGCACGTAATACTGATCCTCGCTCTTTTAAAGTCAGAGTGCATGTAAACATCAAATGATGGTCATCTGTTCAATGACAGCTCTTTTATACATCGCACACATGATCAGACGATGACACATTCTAGTGGGGGTTCGCCGTCTCTGTGATGAGGAACATAACGAAGAGATGACCACACAGGTATGTGTTAAAGTCCTGACATCGCCGGAAATTATAGAAGACGCGTCTTTTGCTGGTGAAGTAGCGTTGTAATTCTTCAGGTGGCTGTAAATCCCTGAATGAATCGAAATACTGAATTGTATTTGGCCTTTTTTTAACATACGTGACCCAATGGGTCCCTGGACCCCCAGCGGCATCTAAGTTTACAATTCCGCACTCATTAGTCCTCCACATGATCTTCGGTAATGTATCGCGCATAAAGACCTCTCGGAATGCGCGAATGTGAAGTTTTTCTTTAACAATTTTAACTAGATCTCTATTAGTGAGCGCTCGGTCAGGTAGGATAACTAACGGACTTTTTTTATTTATGAAAAGACCTAGTTCTTTCTTGTATGGTTTCCGATAGCCGCTGCCTCCATAGCGCGATTATGTCTTTTGGCTTCCTCTAGTTGGGCATGAGCATTCTGGACGTTTGTAACCGTTTTGGCGACAGCTGCAGCCCCGCCTGTAAGCGACCCCACAGCAGACAGGGCTGCAAGGGGTGGAACGAGGAACGGGATAATTCCACCTGAAGTCTTTGGTAGGACCCTAGGTGGTTTAACCGCAACCTTGTTCTTCTTCTTGGTCCTACCGTGCAACACATGTTTTGCCGCACACATCGAAGTGAGAATACAGTTTTTCAAACAACTGGGGTTGTTCTTCGCACGCAAAGCTGTTCGAGCTGCTTTCATAATTCGTTTGAAATTCATCACCCCCAAGCACAACTTCATTTTACCACGCATGGTTTTATCAACCACGAATGCAGCAACGCGTTGGCCTATTCCTAGATCTTTTCTTCGCCTTATTTGCTTGGCTTTACCTGCTAATATTCGGTCAGCGACGTGGCGTGCTGGGAGATTCTTATTTGCAGCGTATGCGAGGTCGTGTTCAAGGCAGGCTTCGTCTAATAGGTTAATACCTTTATCACCGCCTGCCAGACGTTTCTGAAGCTTTGTTCCAGACCCACAGAAGTTATATCCTGGAATGTGCAATTCAACAGGTAATTTGTCGAGAACACCACGTTCACCTCTTGTTATGATATGTCTCCTAAAGTGCATGGTAAGCTACTAACGTGATAGATGTCTAGGCTCTCCGTTATATACCAAATTGTCAGCGTCAATCCAACTGTTTTCTGATGATGGACATCCTAACCATTATCTAGCGCTCTATTCCCGCCATATCTTATGACGCGTTTGATGAGAACTCTTCTGCAATTCTTCAGTGTAAAAGCATCCTGCAATTTCCTCACCCTTGCCATTCTTCAAGATATATGTCCTAGGGTTCATTCTCTGCACTTTGGATACTGTGAGTATCCCGGCGGACCAGTTTGGTAAATACGATTTCTCGAAGGCTGTCTTCTGTTTTGAAATACGTACTAAGTCACCTACATAGAACCTCTGCTTGCGAGGGTCCAGCATTTTAATCCGGAAATATACTGTGTCCATGAGTAAATTATCGCGAACATCGGTCGGTCTCATTTTTATTGTACTATGCTTGGTTCGATTATACTTTGCAATTATCTGTGGGAGGATATCTATCCACTTGTACGAACCGCGAAGATTAAAATGCATCCACATTTGAGCTTTGACTGTTCTGTTCAACCGCTCGACGATACTAGCTTTAAGGTGGGTAAACGTGGAGTAGTGGTGTATGCCATACCGCCCCATCACAGTTTTGAAATGTTCATTGTAAAACTCTCCACCGTGATTGGTTTGAAGATTGGCCGGGCATCGATTCGTTCCTGTCTGCAGCAAACGCTTAAACACCACAGCAACATCTCTACCGGTTTTCGTTTTCACAGGTAATGCCCATGCGAATTTAGAGTATGTATCAATAGCCATTAAAATGTATTTGAATACGTTATTATGAGGTGAATATCGATTCATATCTACAAGATCAGCTTACCACAAGTCATCCAGTCCCTTAATCATGACATGCCTACGCGGGTATGTTTTGCGTGCTGGCTTGTGTAGTTCTCGAACCACGGTCTCCATACTTATTCGATGATACCTCTCTCTCGAAGCTCGGAGATTATGGATACAACCTCATTCGAATGAGCTGTATTTCCCACAGCAGCCGAAGCCATCAACAGTCGAAGTCTGTCTATTAGTTCATCCAGCTCATCTTAATATATATACTGAGGGGATGATTGCTCACTCCTTTATGCTGGAAGTCTACACTCTCACCAATGCTTTTAGATTGTTCATTAAGTAAGGGTTGTATAATCGTCGTGTATTTAGAGTTTTCCAGCTTTCTCAGGGTTCCGTCAGGATTTTTGTACAGATCAGTCAAGTATAGTATTTCACGATAGACTTTGTGATCATCAGCAGAGTATTTTCAGTTTTTTGATGGCCTTAGGAAGATTAGGTTCATTAAGCCAGGCGTTCTTTTAAGCTCTGCATCCCCAATGCGTATTGTGTACGGTCTCTCCCTGCCGACACCAAATGTTCTATCTATCTTAATGGGTGGATACTGGAATGTGAATTCTGCTATTGGATCATTATCACGCGAAGCCATCATGGTGATAGATTCGGTAATGGGTTTAAAAGTTTCTTTTAGAGTTTGCTCTCTATCGGAATGTCCCAACTTCAGCAAACGTAATTTATGTCGAACTGCTTTGCGCGCCTGAATGACTTTATGCTTTGTCGACATCTCGAAGGATACTAATGAGAGTTCTGAATATCACGTGGTTTTATATATGCTTTGTTGTACTTCTTCTTCTCCTATTTTCCTACACTATCTTCTTCAATAACAACAGCCTCGGCTTCTATCTGCTGCTCAATTGCGCTAATTCTGTTCTCCGTCCGGTTTTGGTTAATGGCAAGAAGTTTCTGAGTGTCGTTTAATTCCCTTGCAACTTTTAGTCTGGTCTCAAGATTCTTAAATTTGATATCGGTGTAGATGCGGACATTCTGTCCCTGCACACCCAACCTCTCAGACTGAGCATGTGCCATGTGTGCGAATTTGTCCATGCTGTAGTGTCAAGCACTAAACCATTTTGCACGTTTATACATGGAGCAAGTCTTGGAAGTTCTGGCTATACCTACCGTCATTCAGTTTACGAGTTTCATCAATAACGAGAAAGCTGTATTGTGAGTGGTTCCAGTAATCAGCACATATCTTTACTAATTCATTGTATGACATGTCGGTCCCTACATCAGCATGGTAAATGTGCTTTAAATTGAGATTGTCTTGTTTGAATGCTATAATGAGGTTGGCGTTATACCGTACCAGCTGTTTTGGGATCCTTAAATACGTCTGACTCAGATAAAATACATCAACACCCATATGACGGCCAAAGCAGAAATATCTACGGATTTTATCTTGCTTTTCAACAGCGACATCATCAGATTTGTAGGCAGTGTTAAGTTTTACCTCTTCAGGTGGTGGGACGTCGTCGCTTTCACTGAAGGCTCTGTACATTACACCATTTACTCCATCTAATATTTTCCTGGGGCTGAAAGAGTGCTTTGAAGGAGACGAAAAGGTGCTCCAAGAGGACTCCATCTATGTGCGTTAACAGAGCCATGAGGACATTTTTATAACCGCAGTTGGATGGACGTACAATTATAACTCTTATGCTGTTAGGAAGGAGTGGTCCATTCTTGTTGGTCTTCTGGTCTTGGTCATCATAACAGGATCAGTCACCTACAACAAAGTCCTTGCGGAGATGGTGTTTCACCCAGCCCGCCATGATACCTACTGTGGTAGGGCAAGGAGTGGAATGCGCTTTTATATGACGAAAAATATGTATATATGTGTAGCCACTATATTGCAGTCACCTTACCAACTGAGCTACAACGGCTACACAATAGAATGAACTCTAGGTGGTATATTTAAAGGGGAGACTGTCATATAGATTAACGTAGGTGACATTTGGTCTTGACAAATAAAAAACACAATCCCAAATTTAATATTATAAAATAATATATTTACTTACTAAAATATTTTCAAATTGATTACCATGAGAAAAAATCAGTACATTCTTTTTTAAGCGGTGCAGCAGAAGTACAGTATTTGGAAAACAGCTGCTTCTTGTATGCTTGAAATTCAGCGCATATATCTCATAATGTTATGCATGAATTACAATAGTCCGGTATTCTGTCAGTAAATTTGAGTTCGACATTTTCAACACTTATTCGAGGAATAGCACAAGACTTGGGCACTGGTGTTATACACATACTAAAACAATGTTCTATATTATCTGTGTGGATGCTACATGTGTGAAGCCAGTTAATGATGTCGGTGTATACTGCCTGAACATATGGGCACCACATATTTAGTCTCTCTATCGTACTAGTTAGAGCCACGTCTAAATTGAACAAGGCATCAACAGTGGGGTGATGCATGAAGATACTATAACCGTCAGCACTCTTAATTTTTAGTGCAGCATCATCATACATTGATAGAATACTCACAGTTAGAGTGCCACAGTACTACATGTCCTGGTAGGAGTGGGATGGATAATATTCGGTAGCCATATGTTTCTTGATCTGTGATTTTAGATGACATAGTTCATGCCACTCATAGTCAGAAAATTTCACTTTAATATTTTTGAGCATATTTTCCAGCACTAACACAGTTGACATGATACTGTATTGTGAAACTTCAAGTCCTACATGAAGACGTTTTGAAGCACTAATGGTTAACACATAGCTTGAGACGAATAGTAAAGTGTGAGGTGGACTGGCGGTCGGTATCTTCTCATCGACGACATCCACACCTGTGTGGTTAGCCTGCTTTTCTTGCACTGATGGCGGGACGTCCCTTGTGAGATTATGATCAGTGGACAGTGCATACAAAGGAGCCCAGTACTGTGAAGCCCTGTCAAGGGCAGCCTCTGGCACCGACATTAACACCTGGCTATCCTGCTCCAGCATGCTGAGAAGCTGAGCTACAGGATCCTGCATGGATGAGTCTGAGGCCTTCACGTGCGCGGACTGGGACATGCTGGGACCTGCTGATGCTGGAGTCACAGGTGGAGCTGCTGGAGGACAAAGACGCATATTCATAAGAAATGATGTGATGTTGGTAGTGAAATAATAATAATAATAATAATAATAATAATAATAAACCCCGTGGGGCACCTGGTATGTTCTGCCAGTCGTAAAAGGTGACGAAAAGAACAAACCACTAATAGGTCTAACCCCCTTTTAGTGTGATTAGTTGGTTCAGGACAGAACTCATGAAGCCTCGGACAAGCGCTGTCATGATCGGGGATGACGCTTGAATCCTATGCCTGTCCACAATGGTAACGACACTGCTAGCCACACGATTTAAATCCAAATAGAGGTGTTTTGCAGGCTATGCTTCCTGCAACCACCCTAGAAGGAAAACAAAGACAGAGGATGAGATGGTCAGATGAAGTTAACTGACACCTCATGTTCTGTTATTACCAAGCAACAAACTTAGGAACCAACACAACTGGATACAGATCACAAGTATACACAACATTTATTACCAGATACCAAGAATTAAAATTTTTAACAGAACAACGACTAGCTGATCAGATCCGTGTAATAATAAAAAATAACAGGATACCCCAGTCAGAATTAGAAAACATCAAACAGCAAGTACAACAACTACTGGAACAAAATAATGTGCAATCTGAAGAAGAAGAAAATACAGTAATGGACTCAAACATCCCAGAGCAAACAAACAAAGAACAACATGCATCAATTAAACAATCAGAGGAAAACGAAATCTTAAGACAGCCACCAGAACAAGCACAAATAGAAAACGAAGTGACACACACATTATAGAAGAAAAATTTCAGCTGAGATATATAGAGCACAAAGACACAAATACAGACATTAAACCATTCTTGCATAGACCACCAAATAACCCACAGGTCGAAACAACAATAACAACTATCAACACAATAAAATAAATGAAAATACAGCTATGGAAGGGTTACAACTTCTGGTTTATATAGGAGCACTCACTACACTGAATATATACACTAGGCAGAGATTAGAACCAACCAACACGCAGAAGAAACACACAAGACGAGCATGGCAATACAGGCTAAAAACCAGAATAGAAAAACTGAGAAAAGACATCGGACAGCTAACACAATTTATAAGAAATGAAATATCAGACAAAAAACGAAAAAGGTTAGGTAAAGTCTCACAACAAGATGCGATAGAGCAATTAGATGAAAAGAAGCAGAAATTACAAGCAATGGCCAAACGACTTACAAGATACAAAACAAGTGAAAATAGAAGGAAACAAAACCAAACATTCAACACAAACCAAAAGCAATTTTACCAGACAATAGATAACACACATTAAAATAGACAATCCACCAAACATGACAGACATGGAAAACTTCTGGAGCAACATATTGTCAAACCCAGTACAACATAACAGGCATGCATGGTGGATACAAGCAGAAACAGATACGTACAAGATGATACCACAAATGCCTGAAGTGATAATTTTGCAACATGAAGTCACCCGAGCAATTAATTCTGGTCACAGCTGGAAAGCCCCTGAAAAGATAAAATAGCAAATTTCTGGCTAAAGAAATTCACGTCAAAACATTCACATCTAACTAAATTATGTAACAGTTACATTGCAGACCCATACACATTCCCTGATACACTTACACATGGAATAACTTATCTGAAACCTAAAGATCAAGCAGACACAGCAAACCCAGCTAAATATCGCCCCATAACATGCCTACCAACAATATACAAAATATTAACTTCAGTCATTACACAGAAATTAATGACACATACAGCACAGAACAAAATTATAAATGAAGAACAAAAAGGCTGTTGCAAAGGAGCACAAGGATGTAAAGAGCAACTGATAATAGATGTAGAGGTGACATACCAATCTAAAACTAAACAAAGGTCGCTACACTACGCATACATTGATTACCAAAAAGTTTTTGATAGTGTACCCCACTCATGGTTGCTACAAATATTGGAAATATACAAAGTAGATCCTAAATTGATACAATTCCTAAACACAGTAATGAAAAATAGGAAAACCACAACATCCAAACAAATTCAAATAATATCACATCACAGCCAATACAGATTAAGCGTGGAATATACCAAGGAGACTCATTAAGTCCTTTTTTGGTTCTGGCTTGCTCTGAACCCACCATCAAACATCCTAAATAATAGAAATTATGGATACTACTGGAACATAGCAACACAAAATCACACATTTGCTGTACTTGAATGATCTAAAACTACTGGCAGCAACAAATCAACAACTCAACCAATTACTAAAGATAACAGAAATATTCAGCAATGATGTAAACATGACTTTTGGAACAGGCAAATGTAAGAAAAATAGCATAGTCAAGGGAAAACACACTAAACAAGAAGATTACATATTGGATAACAACAGCGACTGCATAGAAGCGATGGAAAAAACAGATGCCTATAAATATCTAGGATTCAGACAAAAAATAGGAATAGATAATACAAATATTAAAGAAGAACCAAGAGAAAAATATAGCCAAAGACTAACAAAAATACTGAAAACAGAATTGACAGCAAGAAACAAGACAAAAGCTATAAATACTTATGCTATACCAATATTGACCTACTCATTTGGAGTAGTGAAATGGAGTGACAGAGAACTAGAAGCACTCAATACACTTACATGATCACAATGCCACAAATACAGAATACATCACATACATTCAGCAACAGAGAGATTCACATTAAGGAAAAAGGAAGGAGGAAGAGGATTTATCGATATAAAAACCTACATTATGGACAGGTAGACAATTTAAGAAAATTCTTTATAGAACAAGCAGAAACTAGCAAAATACACAAAGCAATCACTCATATAAATGCATCGGCTACACCACCGTAATTTCATAACCACTTCTACAACACTTTAAATATCGTAACATCAACAGATACAAAGAAAGTAAATTGGAAGAAGAAAACACTACATGGGAAGCACCCGTGTCATCTAACACAGCCACACATTGATCAAAACGCATCCAACACATGGCTTAGGAAAGTCAATATATACAGTGAGATGGAAGGATTTATGATTGCAATACAGGATCAAACAATAAACACCAGATATTACAGCAAGCATATTATTAAAGATCCCAACATCACAACAGATAAATGCAGACTTTGCAAACAACAAATAGAACCAGTAGATCACATCACAAATGCGGATGTACAATACTAGCAAATACAGAATACCCCAGAAGACACGACAATGTAGCAAAAATAATACATCAACAAATTGCCATACAACATAAACTAATAAAACAACACGTCCCCACATATAAGTATGCACCACAAAATGTACTGGAGAATGATGAATACAAATTATACTGCAACAGAACCATTATAACAGATAAAACAACAACACATATCAAACCTGACATCATACTCACCAATAAAAAGAAGAAATTAACACAACTGATCGAAATATCCATACCCAATACAACAAATATACAGAACAAAACAGGAGAAAAAAATTGAAAAATACATCCAACTGGCTGAGGAAGTCAAGGACATGTGGCATCAGGATAAAGTTGACATTGTACCAATTATACTATCAACTACAGGAGTCATACGACACAATATCCACCAGTACATCAGCGCAATACAGCTACATCCAAACATACAACTACTGAAATCTGTAATTATTGCCACATGTTCAATTACCCAAAAGTTCCTAAATGCAGTGGAACATATACCACACAGTTAAAAGGAAGCCACGCTTGATCGAGGTCCGTGTCACTTTCCATTTTTAATCAGACGTAACGTCTGAGAAAGGAATATAATAATAATAATAACAATAATTTAGAGACTTACTTTTCTGATGCTGCTTGCTCCTGCTCCTATTGTGCTGTGGTGGCGACTGATGCTCCATCTTGACTGACTGGAACAGAGATCGAGGAGCTGCTGAGTGGTCCTTATATAGAAGCCACCTACATCATCATGATGCTGGGTGCTTATTGGTTGAATGACGTGAACACGTGACCTATCGAAGTGCCCTCTAGGGGGCACACGTGAACTAGATCAGTTAGTCGCTCTGCTGGATAGGAGGCAGTGGTCTTTTATGGGCTGGGAACTTATATGTTGGCTTTAGAAAAGATAGACAGTTCCAACAGTAGCAGATGGGTAATGCATTTTTAAAGCATTTCGTTGGAGGGAATATATTTGGAGGACTGTGTTCTTGTTCTTATTCATATGTTCCAGGATTAATGCACATTTCCAATCAGCATGTAGGAGGCTATGGGGGCAATCGTCGGCTGTATTTTTGCAAACTACACTGCTGTTAAACTCAGCGTGGTCAAACACCAATAACTCATCGATTGAACACATTCTGCAGGATGGTCTTCAATGGTATATGCGTAGTATACGAATATGCTTATGCCGAAATGAATTGGTGTCAACTGAACGTCTATTGCGTTTTGGAAGAGTGAATGCTTGATGGTAAATACGTTTACGGTTTGCGCATGTGGATGAGCATATGCTGGATACGGAATGCATCCTGGCGCCACCCCTCTCCATTGCCGAAATCTGCTGAACAGAATACTTGTACTTATTCCTCCGACACTCCTCCATTATCATACGCTTCCACACCTCATGTAGTGAACTGTGGCTACAGTTCTTCTTCGAATGTCTACATGAAATGCAGTTATTGAAAGCTGCTCTATCACCCACACTCATCTCTATGATTGAACATATGGTGATGGTTTGACAACGACAGCTCAGCAAAGACTGAATGTGCAGGAGAATGGTAATGGTAGTTCAGTGGAGGTAGCACAATTGGCTTTCTTCCCACCAAAATCATCTGTCTTAAATGATGTCACGGCGGCACTCTCTGGTGGCAGGTGTATGAACTAACACAGTTGGACTGCATAAACACATGAATGATATAAATAATAATAAATGATAATGAATGTTAATAAATGATAATCCATAATAATGAATAATAATAAAGATAAGTACAGTTTTGCATGCATTATCCTGTTGCATTTTGAATTTCGATCTATTTTCCCGCCAAAATTCAAAATTCCTGCCAATTTTTTCTGGAGGTTAGGTTAGTGCACATAGCGCATTTGTTCTCTTTTCCCGCCAAAATCGGCCATCTTGGATGATGTCATGCGCTGTTGCCAAGTCTACATGCTGCAATCTTGGATGACGTCATCGCCGCCATCTTGAATAAATTTGGCAACAATGCAGAGTGTCGTAGCACATAGGTTGCGCCACTACTAACATGTCTCCTCTGCACGGGAATATACATAACATATGTACGAGTACAGGCGTAGCAGACACATGGTTGACGACATACGAAGTCAGGGTCCGGTGATGAAGAAAAGCAAGTGAATTTACGCCAATGGGCATGGTTTTATGCGCCATTTCGTCACGTAAGTCTTTGAATGTCAATTAAATGTGTTGTATGATGCTGGGATTTTTTCCTGTGTTTGTTGGTCAGTGAAGCTTCACATTTTTTATTCCCTGTGGGACTAGCTCGTACTTCCTGTTCCACTTTCACCTGAAAGTGAATGTGGCGTTCGATGTTCGCTCGAAAAACTAAACGCAAGTACACACTCTCAGATGAGAACAGCAGACAGTAAAGCGCTGTATCATCTGCAGTTAGATAGAAACACAACACAGTGACAAAGAAAGAAGTAAAGAACTATTTACCCATTGTGTGGTAATGGAATGACTACTGTAGCGATGAAAATTAATACATTGCTGAGAGTAGTAACAAGCGGTAGTGTTCTGTCCATACCAGTGGTACAGGCACCAGTCCCTCACCCTGTAAATACACACACTCACACACACAGACGTAGTCAGAAGGTTAAGAGCTGCAAAGACGACAAATTTGCTCTTATTGAATTAGTGGATAAGTTGCAGAACATAGTGGGTGGAGGAGAAGTTCCAAGTGAAGCCACTCTTATTGACAAGAGGAGGTATTGTTTATGGAAACGTTAGGATCGGCCGGGTTCAGACATCCATTCCCTCCAATGTGTTGACCACCCCACCTCAACCATGTGCAACCAGACACACCTTGCATCTAGCCATTCCAAGACCCAGGCAATAGTATAAGACAAACAACCACTTTTCATCTTCATAACTACTGCCTGATGGAACCATCAAATTACTAACTCACTAAAATACACAGGGGTACGTCTCGGCTGTAAAGAAACGCGAAAACTTCACGTAAAAATCATACAAGAAAAGCGTACAACAGAAGAATACTTTTGTAGCTACTTACTGACCAAACAGGAGAATGGCATCCTTCTACTGTACCCCACACCTTCAAACCTGGAAATTGACTTGTCTCATTTTCCAGAGCTGGTATTTTCTATGAACGCCCCCTGTGAACATCAAATGAATGACTGCTGTGGAATAATGTTCACAGAAATTTGTTGCCAAAACATTCGTCTGCCGCATTCTATAAACAAGTTGTGTAATTAGTCACTCAGGAAATCGTGAACAGTTCCAATGCAACACAGTGAACAGAGAATTCTGATTTGCAAATACGACGTCATAAGATATAGATTCTTCTATGATATTTCTGCAGCTGTGGTCCAGGGATAGTTCCGCATCGAGCGCCGGCTGGGAGGATCGCCATTTTACTGCCTCACCACAGTACGCACATACCTGGACAGCTTTGCCTCGGTGTTTTCGTGTCCTCGAGTGTAGCACATCGTCTTGGCCAGAAGATAACAACAGTTTACTTTGGTTTCTTAGAGTGATGTGAAGGGGTATACGATGTGAACGCTAGTCCACTCAATACTCTTCGCAGAGTTACAGTAGGATCTGTTCAGTGGAGATGGTAGTAAAATACAACACTCCTTTCCATCTACAGTTTTGTGTGAACCGCATTCATACTACGTATAATGAGGAAGTAGCGACGTGCTTTCTCATCACCTAAAGTGACCACCTCTGATCTAATTGCTAGTGGAGGATATTTGGGTTGAAGTCCTCCTTGGAACAGCGTCGAAATTGGCGTTAGCTGATCTCGTTTCTATTGCCCACGAGATTGTTTCCACGTCTTGGCCAGGTGGAATGGAGCAACAGCTGAATGCGCATCTACCTGCTCCTGACTTTTCAGTTTGAACTTCGTTGCAGGGTCGTGAAACTGTTGTTAGCAGACTGGCTGTGTCCGCAGTGCAACACAAGAGATATCGTATACAGGACAGAGTGGAGTTGGGTACATCTACTCCTCACACAGCGCTCCCTGAAGAGAGTCTGTTGGTTGTTATATACTGTAGTGCTGACTCCTGCTCTACAGGTAGGATCGATGGTGCGAAAAAGGAAGCTGAGATAGCTGGTGTGTGTCCTAGCATCTTCCATAAACATACAGGTGTTGGGAAGTCATTGGGATTTCTGGTGTTGCAATGATTAAACAACAGAAAAACTGAGACGCCTCTAAATTTGTCTGATCCGTTTAAGTCACCCTTTCCTACGACCTCTTACCGTCTTTCTCCTGTTACTCCCATTAAGCCGATTGGTGGCCAGGATGTCCTCCCTCTTTATCCAGATATGATGCCTGACTCCTCTCACCTGTGCCGATTAGAATTGCAAGACAGAGCCTCTGGTTCAAATTGTTTTTCAGATAATCTGGCTAATGTTCAAGAACAACCTACGTACCTGACAGCAGTCACTCTATTGCCTCGTAATCGCTATAAGCAACGCATCTTCCTTGAGCGGGTGGCAACTTGTAAAAGGAAGAAAGTGCGTCCTGGCCCGAAACTAGCTATCAGGTGAATAAAAAAGTGAAATATCCCACAGTGGCTGGTTTTTCGTTGTACAGATATTTTGTTTCAGCCAGTATGTTGCTAATAACTTCCGTGACTTCGAGACAACATTGATTTAACAGTACTCGCTCCTAGTGACTTATCTAGTGTCATAAACTTAATATTATCAACCAAAGAAAATGAAAAGTAAGAGTTGCATCGAGTGGATGGACGGACACAACCTCACGAATCTATGGACCCTGCAGGGGACTGTTCAAGATGATGGATGCTCTGTAATGGTGTGCGGCATGTACAGTTGGAGTGATATTAGACCTCTGATACGTCGAGACACGACTCTGAGAGGTGACATGTATATAAGCATCCTGTCTGGTCACCTGCAGCCACTCATGTCCATTATGCATTCTGACGAACTTGGGAAATTCCAGCAGGACAATCCGACACCCCACTCGTCCACAATTGCTACAGAGTGGCTCTAGGAACATTCTTCTGAGTTTGAACATTTCCACTCGCCCCAAACTCCCAGACATGAACATTATTGAGCATATCTGGTATGCCTTTCAACGTGTTGTTCAGAAGAGATCGTCAGCCCCTCGTGCTATTACGGATTTATGGACAGCCCTGGACGATTCATGGTGTTATTTCCCCCAGAACTCATTCAGACATTATTCATTTTGTGGCACTTCTGCGTGCTCACGGGGACACTACACGATATTAGGCCTGTGTACCAGTTTCTTTGGTTCTTCAGTGTATAACGTAACAATTCAGAAATTTGATGCGGATGATACAGAAATACACGACGTTTCAATGTATAGCTATGCTGATATTGAACGACAGGAAGAACCTGAACCTGAATGTGGATGTTCAAGGAGTGTACGCCGACCTACATATGAAGAAACGATCACCATAATAAAATAAGGGAAATCAGAGGTCGCACGGAAATATATAAGCGCTGTTTTTTCCACGCGCTATACTTGATTGAAATAACAGAGAATTGAACCCTCTGACAGGCACTTACATGGGATTTGCAGAGTATCCATGTAGATGTAGATGTAGATGTAGACTTCTGCTGGAGACCTGGTCAAGTCGGCATGACAGCGGGTATGGAGCAAAATCAGGAGTGCTAGGACTGAGCATACGCAGAAGTAACAGAGGTGGTTGTGGCATTCATACCGGAGTGTTTGGCAGAAGGACGAAGTTGTTTTCGTGAAATTCTCAAAAAAATGGTTCAAGTAGCTCTCAGCACTATGGGACAACATCTGAGGTCATCAGTCCCCTAGACTGAGAACTATTTAAACCTAACTGACGTAAGGACATCACACACATCCATGCCCGAGACAGGATTAGAACCTGCAACCGTAGCAGCACCGCGGTTCCGGGTTGAAGCAGCTAGAATAGCTCGGCCACAGCGGCTGGCGTGAAATTCAATTAGGTAAATTTACAGAAAAGGAATGCGAGGTAAAATGTGCTACATTTACGTTGAAACTATTGCACGTGTGAAGTAGGAACCTCGAGAACGAAGTAAGAGAGATTAATGTGCGTACAATGGTATCTATTCAGTTACACACACTAGCTAAATATGGCAAAGAAACAGTAGATACATTCGTTAAGGTTGTTACCAAGTACCATTGACCATGCTGTATTATTCATTGATCTATCATCAGTGATTGTTTGCTTAATGGTTCCTCTAAAATATGATACTCAAAAGTGAGGCTTGCATGTCACTGCCAGGGGAGCTGATGGACATCAGAACAACTTGTGCCACTTATCGCAGAAAGTGACGGAAAGGGCGGTGTTCTTGTGGAACATCGTCTCCTACTCACCCAGCAGAGGCAGGACAACACTCTGGACACCTGCAGAGTTCAGTAATTCCTCAGACACAGGAGGATCGTTTCAGGTTAAAGTTCCCCAAGCCACGAGACTGAGAGTGTATCTGATTTGTTACTTCCGAGGAAACTGTGGTATGTAATGGAGAGTAGTGAAACTGTATAAATGTCTTGTCCTGTTGAAAGATTACTCCCAAAAGTAGCACAGTAGTACAGCTTGGAGGAATCCAGCACAGTTTAGTGTTCCCTCACAGAACAACATGGGTTATTTTAAGTTACAGTTGGCCACAAAGGATGTTTAAAAACTGATCCTTTAACCAGTAATACAGGATATGAGGAACATCTGCGGTAGAGCAGCTGTGTGATTCAGAAAGTTAGTCAATAAGAGCTGTCCTGCTGAAACAACACATCCCAGTAAAGTTGTCCAAAAGGCAGCAGACCAGGCTTGTTGTATCTAGCAAATTCTGTGTTTTCCGACCAAACACCACTGGTTATTTTGGCTTATTATTCGGTCCCAGCATGAAACGCCAATAAATGAGCATGTCTGCGTCAGGTGAGCTGAGGAACACCCTGCAGAGGAGATCCGTGTAACACAATAACTGAGTAGATGGGTGTCGTTCTGAGCAAAGGTTAAATCAGCTGGTTTTGTAGGAACGGTGTAGGAACAGGTCTGGTGTATACTGCTGTCATCAGGGTGCCGTGAACAGTCCTCAGGGGCTACTTTCGGCCACAACTGAACACGACATGCAACCTGGATTAGCTCTTACATGTCACAACCAGGTTGGCTGAATTACTTCAGCACGACTGGAGCTATGAGTGAGGCGCATTGTCGTGCTGGTAGATACCAGTGTTGCAGGGTCAGTGCAGGCTAACGCTTCTTATGTTCTCCACAGTTCAGCGTCTCCTTAACAAACACGAGGCTTCGTTTCAACCCTACGTTTCCGCACAGCATGATATATTAATCTGGTCTTGCATGTCTTCATGTTGGGACATAATGAGTATCACATCAACTGTATCACTGTAACACAGCATGCTTTATAACTATGCAATTACAATTTTATTTATGTATATACAGGCACTGATTACGTCTGTGGGCTGTGAATGATAATAGAATAGAGACAATTATGATATATTTTGTATTTGTAAAGGATTAAGTAGTGGATTTCCGAAATAATATCTGTGTCGGCGAGTTCTGAAACCGCCACAGAAAAGAATTAATGAAGAAAAACTCAAAGAATTCATGACAATCAGCCATTTTATAAGTAGTAGTGTAAGAATAATATTGTCGTTGTCGTCTTCTTGGAGTCACATAGAGAGGAGGAATCGGTGACGCTATGTTTAACACGTAGGTAGCTTTCATTTGTCAAGATTGTAAGCAGGACGCTATTGGGCGCTGAGTATAAAAAATGGTGTGTGAACTTGTTATTCGAGTTTTAAATGTAGTTGTTTAATGAGAATTCGTATGGTACTATTAGAAAGCTTGCCTGGTATTTTACACGTCTATTTGCGACACTTTCAGCTTTTTAAGTCGTGTCTGCGGTGCAGAGCTGAGACACGGCGGAGCTAGCCGCCGCCGCGGCAGATTCAGATCTGATAATAAGGGCAACCATACGGCAATAAGCGGTCAGGTGAAAAGTGCATTTAAAATTATTTCTCACAGCAGTTCGAGATCGGAGTACATAGCAGCAGATTTTACGTTCTGTTTCACAGGCGGGCGCGGGCTGCTAATATTGTAAACTTTAACAGTATCAAAGTTAAAATACTTTCATGTTTCAAAAGGAAACCTTGCTAAGCAAAAATTATGGGCTCGTAAAAGTTATAGAGAAATCATTTTCTGGTTAACAATGATAGTCTTACGCTCTAGTGTTAGCCATGGCACTGATTAATAATTAATGTTGACGAAAAATCCACTGCAAGGTTTGAGGTTCTTTAAGCATTCCGTTCGGTAACTTCATTATTTTTGACAACAGAAATAATTTCAGAACATTTTTACGACAACTGTAGGAGAGGTGGATATGTTGTGCCGTCTACTGAGTTACAGTAACAAATCTGTTCATTTAATAAGAAGCCAATTCCAGTATAATAATAATTAATCTCATTTGTTCGCAACATACAATTAACTAAAGTAAACCAGTGTCCAGAAAAAATAATTGGAGCGCGAAAACTCATGCAATGAATTTTGGCAATAAGATCCCACATACTAGCAAAAGTACGGCAACTAACAAATCTGAGCCTGGGGTAGGGGGAGACACAGTAATACGGTGTGACCTCCAGAACTCGAACCTGGGGGAGGAAATCGACATAAAACTGCAGTCTCCGTATGTCCATCTCTCAGTCACTCGACCTGAATTTCCAGCTGTTCCATCTCACTTCGTCCTCGAGCCGCGAGTTAACGTCATTCCATTCCAATCTGGGCATCAAACGTGAAATGCAATCAACAGGCAGGGGCAAATAAAAATGGCGCGGACGAATGGATACGATTGGACGTGAATGTGTGCACATAACAACACCCTGTGACGTATGTGCCGGCCACGTGATCCAGACCAGTGCAGAGCGCAGGGCCAGCTGTGTCAGTGCGAGTGGAGCAGTGCAAAGGAGGCGACGGTGCTCACAGAGGAGCAGCTGGTGTCCGTTGTGGAAAGTAACGTCACAAAAAGGCATTGGAATGGTGTGGTTAGTTGTTTGTCGAGATGTTTAATGGTCTCAAAGTGCCAGCAAGAAACGCCACGCAACGTTCAGTCCAAAAATGGCCTCAGACAGTATCTGTTTTGAACAAGTCAAAAAACATTCCGAAACATGCCCGGACGACAGAAAATGTGACTGGAGCTCACCAGAAAATGCTATAATGTCCTATCAAATCAATCCGACGCCTGTTGCAAAAAACTGGAATGACACGTCCATCATGCTGACGAATATAGCTATGCCTCCACATGCATCCCTACTGAGTGTCTGTTGTCCACGCATTAAAACCAGCAGAGTTCCCTTAGTGCCTCCAGTTTTGTGATTGGCTTCTTTATGTCTGACGAAGTCTAGTTTCACCTGAGTGGTTACGTCAACTCACAGAATCACTGGTTCTGTGCAGCGGAGAATCCATATAATTTCCACAAAACAGAGCTGCATTATCACAACGATGGGGTTAGGTGTGCAGTGTCTGCACACCACGTTATTGGCCCCATCTGCTTTCATCAGAGTCTGACTTCGGGGCGTTACATTGCCAACATTTTGAAATCATTTCTGGCAGCACTAACGGAGGAGGTAAACACCTATAGTTAGTTTCAACAGGATGGAGCAGCTGCCCATACAGCCAGCCAAATCTAGGAGTCATGCGTGACAGAGGTGTTAGCGGAGGTCAGTCTGGTCACGACCGTAGCTGGCCAGCCATTTCACATGATCTGTCACTGCAATCATTTTGTGTGGGGAGCTCTCATGTCTAGGGTGTGTCGCAACAACCCTCATAGCCTTCAAGGACTGCAGCAGAGCATTTGGGATGAGACTGCATCAATCACAGCGGTCCAGCTTCGATCCACGTTCAGCAGCTGGCTGACCAGGACCCACAAGTGCCAAGAGGTGGATGGTGGTCACTCGCGACATCTGCTACAGACAGGTCAGTTCGGTATTTCCTTCACCCTGCTGTGTCCCTTCGTACCCTGTCCTCTGGGCCACTTTTATTTGCCCCACCATATAAACTGGCGAGCTATATTGAAGGCTAAATTCATCATCAAGTCTCATCATAACCACATTTATCCTCAGATCATTAGTTTGTAACTCGACAGCATGAAACAGCTAACAATTAAAGAGATGCAACATTGATGATATGCCACGAAAATTGCTCTGGGCCACAAACTCCGTTACAGCATGGAACTAAGTTTCTGATGATGACGTTCTTATGTCATATGTTCTCGAAGTTCCTTCCGTGTTAAATATGAACAAAAAGTTCAAGTTCAGAAGAAATATCTCCATCGTCGTTATCAAAAACAACAGATTACCACTGGGCTACCAGACAAGGGGTCGGTGGCGGCCCCACCGTATACATTGCCGAATGCTGTTTTCTCAAGTTTTGATGTAAATAATTTGGCGAATTACTTTATAGTCTCCTAGGGGTAAGATAATGACCGTCATTCCGGTGAAAGCCAAAGCCCTACATTCTGATGTCTACAGCCTCTTACACAGCAGAAAATGTAAGACATGAATGGCGTGTCGCATTTTTTATTGAACAAAACATCCACGTCCGTCTTCCGAGAATTACCTGCTCCTTTCTCTTCATTCGTATTAAATATATTTTAGTTTTCTAACATTCTGTACTTTTCTCGAGTGGTTTTCTGTGGTTTGGTAAACAGTTCCATCATATACAGTGCCGAAAACTCATCACGGCGTAACCAGCGTCTGACAGGTATAAGCAGAGGTAAAAAGCACCTCCCGTAGAAAACTGCCGTGTCGCGGCACGCCTCACGCGGTTATACACGTCTGTGATGTCACGACATCAGCACTTGTGACACGCTTATTGGGAGTTAGTCTGACCCAGCACATCCAGTCTGGAGAGGTCGGTCGTACATTCCTTTCACTACATTAATGCTTTTTAAGTGTCCAGAATTATGAAGGGCAAATTCTACATTTGTTTTTTGCCTCCTCAGCGGTATTGTGTTGCGTGGTTCTCGTATTTGTCGGTCTGCTCTGTAGAAGCAGTGGAGATAACTCAGTGCAGTCGCAGAGTGGCGCTGAGGCGGCCTGCGGCAGGGCACACACTTTCCACTCGTCGCCGCTGATTCTGCATAAAGCCTCGATGCAGCTGACATCAGTACCCCATTCCCACCCGCTTCCTTTCTTCCCCCTCCACCTCAACTTACATAAAGAAATACGTATTCCTCACACACTCTCAGTCGAACAACGACGAATACAAAACTGAATTTTTTTTTTTTAG
Source organism: Schistocerca americana (assembly GCF_021461395.2). Taxonomy (NCBI): domain Eukaryota; kingdom Metazoa; phylum Arthropoda; class Insecta; order Orthoptera; family Acrididae; genus Schistocerca; species Schistocerca americana. The sequence continues at coordinate 103,479,953 of NC_060129.1, read as the reverse complement.
TATTCAGTAGCAGTTTATTTATTTTGCTACTGGTTAAGTTTACTTCCCAAGTACATGTAACGTGTCAAATACAAAAATCTGACACAGTTACTTCGGAAGAGAGGGTCACGAATGCGTGCCAGAGGATGGCCTGAGGATGGTAGTGTGTACCGCAACTGGTAGCTGGGAGGGAAAATAAACAAACTGTGGCTATAGACTAAAACCAACAGTTTCAAAACAAAAATAAGAGCTCATTTTCACCTTCTTGTATCAGTCCACCTCAACATTATTTCACCTCGGTGTGAGAGCGGTTTGATAGTTTATGCTGAACGGACCTAAAAGCATCGATGTACAGTGAGTTTTCCTTAGTCACCAATGTATTTGTTTACTGTAACAGACTTGTCCGAGTCGGCTACACCAGCCTCTCGCGCACTTTGGTCCACCCTCCTATGTACTGCGCACTTGGCTGAGGTTCGGGCACCTTTTTTTTTTTTTTTTTTTGCTTTATTGTGATTCCATTCCCCTGCCCCATATGGGCAGGGGAGGGTTGTCAGGGGCACAACCCGCCGTTCTTCAGCCGAGCGACATGACAACTAAAATAAGAAGAAATGTTACATACATAAGGCGATAAAAAGGGGAACATAAAACAGAGTAAAGGGAGAAAATGGAGGTAAAATTAGACTGACATGGAGACGTTCACAGGGGACGGTTAAAAAAGGCACCAGGAAGTTAAAAAACACAGTTGGCGATGCTTAAAACACAGAGAAGACACTGAATGGACATGCACAGGTGAAAAGTCGGCCACAGTATAATAAAAACTCCAGAACAACACACTTAAAACCCACTTGTAGCACACACGACGAAGAATAAAACTGCCAGGTGGGACCTGCCGAGGGAAAGGTCAGAGAGGATGGAAAAGGAGGGAGGACAAGGGGCAGGAGGGGAAGCGGCGGGATGAAGAGAATAGGGGTGTCAGCGGGTACACAAAGAGGCCAGGAGATACGTGTGGTGGGAGATGAAGAGGGAAGACAGGGCTGGAGGGAGTGCAGAGACACTGAAAACGGGCACAAGAGGGAGGGAAGTAGGAGGGGGAAGCCGCTCAGGAGGAGGAAGAGGGAGGAGGAGAGGGAGCCCTGAGGAGGAGGCAGGACGATGGGGTTAGATTTGGTAGGAAGGGTAGAAGTCAGGGCGAAGCTCAACATCTGGGAGGGGTAGACGGTGGAAGTTGAGATGGTGTGGAGATGGAGAGAGGATGGGACACAATGGTAAAGGCACAGCAACTGGTTGGGGGTGAGGGGGATCAAGGCGGCGGACAATACATAGTGTGCAGATGTGTCAAGAAAACGGAGAAGGTGGGGGAGGGGGATGAGGGCGGAGAAGGAAGGCCGGAAGCCACATCGGGTAAGGGGAAGGAGGTAGTGTTGGTTAAAGTGGCGGTGAATACGGTGAGAGAGGATGGCCTCGAAGACCTTACTGAACATGGATGATGATGATGATGATGTTTGGTTTGTGGGGCGCTCAACTGCGTGGTTATCAGCGCCCGTACAATTATCCAATCTTTGCTCAGTCCAATTTCGCCACTTTCCTGGATGATGATGAAATGATGAGGACAACACAAACACCCAGTCATCTCGAGGCAGGTGAAAATCCCTGACCCCGCCGGGAATCGAACCCGGGACCCCATGCTCGGGAAGCAAGAACGCTACCGCGAGACCACGAGCGGCGGACTGCTGAACATGGAGGTGAGGCAGATGGGATGATAGGAAGAGGTATCAGAGGGGGGTTTGTTATGTTTAGTGAACAGCAGGACATGGGAAGTCTTCCACAGGTCGGGGTAAAATCCAGTGGAGAGGAGGACATTGTAGAAGGTAGCAAGGACAGACAGGAAGGATGTGGGGGATTCCTTGAGGTGGCGGTAGATGATACCATCATGACCAGGGGCGGTGTTGAGTTTGGAGCGGAGGACGATTGTGGTGATGGTGCAGTGATGGGAGTGTTGATGTCTGAGGGGGGTAACCGATCCAAGTACTGGAAGCTAGGGGCGAGCGGGGGGACAGAGGTGTCCGTGCGGTCAAGGATGGTGGGGAAGAGGGAGTAATCAAAATGGGGATCGTCAGGAATGGAGAAGACCTCGGATAGGGGGGAAGCAAAATGGTTAGCCTTACTGAGGTTGTCAGGAAAGGGTCGATCGTCATGGAGTATGGGGTAATGCAGGGTGGGATGGCTACCAGTAAGGCGGTGGAAGGCTGACCAGTACTTGGAGGAGTTGACAGGGAGGGTGGAGTTGAGGCGTGTGCATGTCTGGCGCCAGTCCCGGCGTTTTTTTGTTGTAAGGAGTTCCCAGATGTGTTGCTATAATTGCCGGTGGCGGGTGAGAGTATCCTGGTCACAGGTGCGGAGGAAGGAGCGGTAGAGACTGCAGGATTCACGCAGAAGAAGGGCTTCCTGTGGAGGAAGCGTTGGGCGGTGAGAGTGGATGAGTTTGGAAGGGACATGAGCCTCCACAGAGTCAGTTATGGTCTTCTGGAGGAAGGAAGAGGCATGGGTGATGTCATCAGGGTGGTGAAAGGTGAGAGGGTGGCTTTCGACCTGTAAGGCAATGGATTCCTGTTAGGCATCCCAATTGGCTCGGTGGTAGTCATGGACAGGCTTTGGAGGGGCAGCTGTGTGGGTAGCTGCAGGGGTGGGACGGGTAGAGGAGATGGTGAGAAGGACAGGGAGATGGTCACTACCAATGGGATGCAATGTGACCAAGGAGGTTGGGGGCAGCGACGATAACATTGGGGGTGGAGTTACTTTCAGGATGGGTGTGCTGTTAGAGAGGAACAAGATCACCATGGAGGGTGGCAAGGAACTGATGCCTCCGCCGAAGGGTGGCAGGGTCACAACTGTGGATGTTGAGGTCAGCAGCGATCACATAGGAGGAGAAGGTATGGTCAACACGGGAAATGAAGTCAAAGGGGAGAGGAGCTGCATGGTAGATATAGATACTGGCACAGGTGATGGTGAGGGAGGGAAAAAATAGGCTGAGGAGTTTGGACAGGTCATTGAGGACGGGTTGTGGCCGGACAGGGAGATGCTTGAGGTGGCCTATAGCGACCCCACCTTGGGCTAGGCGTAGGGGATTGTCAGTGCAGTGAAGGAAATAGGGGGAGGTGCAGACAACAGGGTGGGGTTGGAGGAAGGTTTCATTAAGGATGAAGGAGTCAACCTGGTGCTGGGAGAGGGTATGCATGAGGATGTGCTTGTTGGCAGGGAGGGAGCGAATGTTGTGGTAGAGGAGACGATACTGCTAATGCGCCAAGAGGTTGGAGGTGGGAGGTATGCGGGAAGGGGAGACAGGGGCCTAAATGAGGGTGTCGAGGCAAGTGAAGGTAAAGTGGGCCTGGTTGTGGGAGTAGGTGGCGTAGGTCTTTAAGTGGAAAACAGAGCGGGTGGCAAGGGAAATCTGCTGGAGTGTGTGGGGGCACTGGTACCCATAGATGTTCTGCAGGACAATCGTGAGGAGCTGGATGATGTCTTCTGCTGTAGGGGGAGGATGGAGGGAACTGTGAGGGTGGATGGTTGAGTAGATGGGGCGAACAGGGACAGTGATTTCAGGGTTGGTGGGAGGGGGTTTGGCTTTGCATTTGGAGGAATAGGTGGGGTGAGGTTCATTGCAGGTGTTGCAGGAAGGGGGGAGGCGAGGTTGGGACACTGTTTAAGGAAGTGGGAGGCTTCACAATGGGTGCAGGTGAGTGGGTTCTTGCAGTTTTGGGTGAGGTGGTCGTTGTACAGGAGAGAGCTCTGGCAGCGGTAGGATTGAGGAGGGGAATGTGACAGGTCAACAGGGTGGCAGCAGTTGAAAATCAGGGCTCCCTGCGTGAGGAGGTGGTCGATGGAGGAGGTGGACTCGGTAAATATACACATTATGAAAGTAGGGCCAGAGGAGTTGTAAATACGGTGGGCCAAGCGGACTTCCAGGGCAGGGTGGGCGTTCAGTGCTGCCAACACCTCAGCCTCCGTGACCACAGCACTGAGTTTTGTGATGACGGCAGTGAGGGTCGGCAGATGACGAGGTGGTTGGGGCTGATGAGGAGAGGAGGATGTAAGGAAGGGGGTGAGGGATGCATGGGGCCCAAAGGTGATGCAGGGAAGAGGCCGGAGGAGATCAGTATGGAAAGAGGGAGAGGGAGACTTGATGAGAACAGAGTCTCTGTGAGGGATAAGTTGGGTGATGGGTGCAGTGGGGATGTAATTTTGGATTTCAAGGGTGAGGGTGCGAGCATCCAGGAATTTCGGATCAGGGTTGGCTAGGACGATGGTATACAGAGAGGGGGCTGGAGAGGAGAGAGGTGGGGTGGTATCCATGGTGGAGTCAGAGGAAGGTTGGGCAGGCAGTGGATTTTTGGAAGATTTTTATGTGGGTCTTGCCTGGGAGGAGGGATAGACTGGATGGATGGGGAGGTGGTGGAAGGCAGGGCCCTCCTGTGAGGCAGTAGCACTGGGTGAGAGGGTAGGGCACTCTGTGGTGGCGACTGTGGCGCGACGGGTGGTGACTTGGGCCAGGGAAGCAGTGGTAGTTGCAGGGGAGAGAGGGGGAAAGTCGCCTCGGCGGGTGACAGGAGAGGAAGGGGGGCGGGAGCAGGGGCAGGGGCAGGGGCAGGTGCAGGGGCAGGGGCAGGAGTGACATACAGGTGGGGATACAGTGATGAGGCGGAGATAGATGGGGAGGAGACTGTGAGTAGGTGAGTGGATGAGACAGGTTAATCCCAGAGGATGTTACAGTGGGAGCAGGTGAAGGGGAGATGATGGTAGTTGGGGTGTCCATGATTGCAGGCAGTCCCCAAGGGCAACAGGAGACGCCGAAGTACAAAAGGAACTAAAATGGGGAGGTGGCGACGAGCACTGGGCGGCGGCGAGCACAAGGAGACGGCGGCAGCGGCGGCGGCGGCAGCAGCAGCAGCAGTAGCAGCGAGCACCGAGAGACGGCGACCAGGCGGCGGCGGCGGCGGCGGTGGCGACCGGACGGTGGGTAGCAGTGACAGCGTGCTGACGGGCAACAACACGACAGGCACGGTTGGGGCTCTTCCACTTCGAAAATACACCCTGAGTGTAGCCCAGGCAGTGTGAGTCCTCGATCAGGAGGTGAGGGAACCAACCCTCGAAACCTTCTGGGCACCTGTGCTCCAGGCTTATAGCACAGCAGCGGGCGCTGATAGGCTGCCGTGTCGGGTGTGGCCAGCACACAGCGCCAAGCTGGCGGCAGCAGTTCCGCCTAGCCGCTGTCGCCCAGGTATGTGCGTTCTGGCGATGCCAGAGTTTGGACCTTTACTTGCTAATTAATACACATGAGGGAATAGTCACACTTGATATGTCGAAGTATGCTATGATTGTGTTTACCATTCGCAATTGACGTAATTTAAATTCTACGTGGCTAATTTCGGTTGCTGATACACTTCCTGGACTTACCTAAAAAGATCATCTGACATGTGGCTATTTGCTGGTTTCACATTAGAAACTACAAGGAGGAAGGACACTCGACCTCGCTACCTACCCGCTTTCACAGGTAGTGATTTGTGCACACGTGAGTAAGTGTAGCGTATGATTGTCTCAGAAGCGCTCATTTATCAGAAATGTTGCTCCAAGGCTTTGATAAAAACAGGAGCCACAATTCAATTTTTAGCAGCTATAGCTTTTAATTTCTGGTAAGTGTTATGAAACATGTTGTTTGTGAAACATCCAAATGTTCAAATGTGTGTGAAATCTTATGGGACTTAACTGCTAAGGTCATCAGTCCCTAAGCTGACACACCACTTAACCTAAATTATCCTAAGGACAAACACATACACCCATGCCCGAGAGGGGACTCGAACCTCCACCGGTACCAGCGATAAAGTCCAGCCTTAGACCGCTCGGCTAATTCCACGCGGCTGTGAAACATCCCCTTAGAAAATTATGTATTACTGTGGTGATAAACCTTTTGCGTTATACTGATTTTCAAACAGCTGAGCAAAACTGAACGTACTCAGACATTTATCTCTTTACTTATTCTTATCATCACTATACTGACACACAAATTTTTTTAAGCGCAACGCAATCTAACTTTCAATAAGCTCTACAAAACTCCGCCCCCAGTAGCTGAGTGGGTTTAGTTCGGCGCTAGCGGCCGTGCGAAGTGGAGGTCGGATACTTCCGCCTGTGCGGCGTGTGCGAGTGTTTGTTTACTTGTGGACTTAGTCTGCACGCGGGCTAGTAACAACGATCATGGCGAACAAGTACAGGAAAACTACATTACGATTCAATTTCTGCAAAGACTACGAACGACCAAAGGCTTTAGCAGTGGAACGATTCATTCGAGAGGACGTCAAGATACCGCCAAACTATATTATCGGAATTCACCTATCCATCGTTAGTCCCACGGTGTATGTTAAGATGGTAAATGACGCGGCGTGTGAGAGAATTCTACAGGCGACAAAAGCAGGTCTCCGATTTTGCCATAGTAACGGGAATGTCGGCACGGTAACTGTAGAACATGCTGGTCTGGGTATACTGACATACGTGTTTTTGAGCTGCCATTTGAGCTCCCGGCTGACGAAGTTATCGAGGCTTTTAAGCCATACGGCACAGTACATGGTCACACAGCAGAACGCTGGACACAATTCGCCACATACCCCGTTCTTAACGGAGTGCGGCAGATCACTATTGATCTTCAGAAGCATGTACCGTCCTATCTGACAATTGGTGGTTGTCGGGCGGTGGTGATTTACGATGGTCAACCACGTATATGTTCTGGCTGTGGCCAGGAGGGACACCTCAGGTCGAACTGCATGCAACGGCGGATTACGCAACTGCCTTCAGATGTGCGGGAGCCGTCGCCGGCGATGACAGTACTACCGATCACCTATGCCAAAGCCCTCACTGCGTCCGCTGATGACCGAAAGGACACATCCCCGGTGGAAGATCAAGATGGCACTCTCCGAAACCTTGTAGCAGACGTCGGGATGACAGAGCATGCTGCTCCGTCGAGCATACAATCTACGGCGACAACATCAGATGAGACCGAACTCCCACCAAGCACACCGATAGTACAAGAAGCAGTTCCAGCCACTACGGATGCTGTTCCATCTGAAACGCACTCTGAGACGACATCATTAGTTTCGACCGAACTCCCGCCAAGTTCAACGATGGGACTCGAAACACTTCCAGTTCCTACGGATGCTTTTCTGTCGGGCAGCCGTGATTCCCTGCAATCTGAGGACACGGACGGAAGATCACGTAAACAGCGTTCCCCGAAAAGGAGGAAACGGCGGCGTCGCACGACATCTCCTCGGGATGACTCCCCTTGCCCCGACGACGATGTGCCTGTGGACCAAGACGACACAACAGCCTCTACGAAACAGGATGAGGCACTGGGAACTGTTCGATCCGACCCACAGCGGTCTGTCACATTGACGGTACCGGGACGTGCTGATGCTGAAGAGAAATCACAGCCAGTTGGCTCTCCAGACGCAGATGCTGTGGCTATGGACACGAATATATCACAGCCTGGAAAGATGTGGTATGAGGATATTGAGGAGGCGCCGGACGTCATACAGAGGCAGCCGGCACTCACGAAGACGGCCTAATAATTGCTGAAGGTGAAGGGAGAGGGGCGAGAGAACGTCTTCTAACTCAGCCCCCGGCGTCGGTGGCGGGAGATGTTGTTGCGCCTCGACAGAGTGGGATTCAACGCCATGCGAACCGTATTGCGACATTAAATATCAATGACGTGCGTTCACCGGCCAAAATACACCTATTGAAGGAAACGGTTTGGGCATCAGATGTGGATAATGCTTTGCTGCAGGAAGTCCACATAGCTGCACTCCCATACATCGCAGGCTACCGAGCCTATTCGTCTCATGGAGATCACAATGGCAGTGGGGTGGCAGTTTACGTGCGAGATGGCTTCCCAGTGGAAAACGTGTGTTATCTTCCGTCGGCCAGGAGAATGGCTTTCACGACGTTTGGGACACGCATCATCAATCTTTATGCACCGTCGGGAAACAATCGGCGGCGGGAAAGGGCGCGATTTTATGCAGAAGACATTGCTCCACTATTCTATGGACGTTCTGAATGGTTAATAATTGGTGGAGATTTCAACTGTGTTCTCAGCCAGAAAGACCAATGGCCGCAAGCAAACATCAGCCAGGAGTTGCGAATCGCTGTCAACGACCTTGTACTTAGTGACACGTGGGAATTACGACATGGAGCTGCACCGGGATACACCTATGTGACATGTCATTCGGCGAGCAGATTAGATCGCATTTATATCTCACGGGCTCATGCATATGATGTCCAGGACGCGGAACGCTGGCCATTGGCATTTTCCGATCACAGCGCTTACATCTGTACGGTGCTTCTTCCCCGTAGAGAGGTGTGGAAAAGTAAGGCCCCGTGGAAACTAAACATTCAACATCTACATGATCCTGAATGCCGTCAACGGATCCTTGAGACATGGACGATGTGCGAGCGAAGGGTTGGAAGGTATGCGACGATGTTTGATTGGTGGCTGACTTGTGCTAAACCGGCGCTTCGCCGTACGTTCATCTCATATAGCAGGGAAATGGCAGAATGGCGCCGCCGTATCACCGACTTTTATTTTGCAGCACTGCGCGACCTGGATGATGGCCCGCCGGGACAGGACATCAGGATCGAACGCAAAAGGATAAAAGCTAAACTAGTGGCTTTAGCTCGGAAACATCTTCAGGGAACCATGGTGCGCGCCAGATGTCACGATACGATAAGGTACGAGATTCCTTCCATGCACCACGTCGTGAATGAACGAAAGCACCGACGACGCGTTTTGGTACGGGAGTTAATCACCCGCGAAGACCGAAGAGTGACGCGTTAAGCGGACATTGTCTCTGCATTCGTCGACCATTACCAACACATCTATCGGGAAGAAGCAGCCTCTTTCGATGACCTCGACCGTATAGCCACGTCCGTCTCCCGTACACTGACGGTGGAAGCCGCGGGAACCTTACTGGAAGCCATTAGCTGTGAGGAAGTACATGATGCGATCGCACAAGGTGCGTTGAATCGGTCCTCAGGCATTGATGGGCTACCTGCTGAATTCTATCGCGAATATCGCAACGAAATGGCACCGCGATGGACGGAAATGTACAACGAGATGTTAAATTCCGATGCGCCTATTCCACCGGCTTTTATGGAAGGCCTCCTGGTGCCAGTACATAAACCGAAGCCAGGAATTACGGCCACACATTATCGCCCCATCACCCTGCTTAATGCCGACTATAAGATCTTTGCACGGTTGCTGGCGTCCCGATGTCGTATGTTAATTCGTAGCGTTCTCTCTCCGGAACAGACGACACCGGGTGGATCGGTGAATGTGCAAACAGCTACTGGCGAATGCCGTGATGTGATAGCGCTGGCGGTGGAGTGCCGGCTTAAAGCGGCGATGGTGGCGATTGATTTTGACAGTGCTTTTGATAAGGTGCGCCACAACTATCTGTACGCTGTACTGGAACAAATGGGTTTTCCAGACCGTTTTACTGGTCTCATTAGAAGGATTTACGGGGGCGCACAATCCTTGGTACAGGTTAATGGGCGTGTAGCAGGGCCCATTTAAATTCGACGATCCATTCGCCAGGGCTGCCCTCTTTCGATGCTGCTGTTCGCGATAGCGTTGGAACCATTAATTGGGAGGCTCACCAATTCTCTTTCTGGGATGGAACTACGGGGCTACACCTTCAAATATCGTGCCTATGCGGACGACCTCCTGCTGCTCGTTCGTTCTGAGGAAGAGGTGAAGACGGTCCTTGAACTGTTCTTGGACCACAGTGTGACGGCGGGTAGTGCAGTGAACATGAACAAATCGGCGGCAATGCCGGTGGGAAGGGGCCTTACGCCGGAAGAAATCAGTCCGTTTCCTTATGTGCAACGATTCCGCTATCTCGGCATAGACTTTACCTCATCTGTAAAACATACTGCAGCAGTTAACTACCGACGAATTTTACAGACAACACGTACCATGGTCCGACAACATCTCCTACGCCGCCTTGACCCTTTGCAGCGAGTCGAGTACCTGAACACTTATGTGGTTTCTCGAATGGTGCATATTTCGCAGATCCTGCCCCTACCACTCACGCTCGGACGTCGACTTCAATCAGCACTAGGCTATTTCGTGATGATTGGGCCGCCCCCCAAGGTGCGATACGCAACGCTCACTCTCCCTACGGACAAGGGGGGACTCGGACTTACGAATGTTCACTGCCGTGCGACGGCGCTCCTTCTAGCCACAATGTATAAGCAATGGCGTAGCGGGCGTGATTCCCTTACATCCCGCCTACTGGATCTCCTGGTTCCAGCGTCCCACACACCTCCGGTGGCGGTGGGCAACATTACGCCACATTTTGCGCATGTCTCAACATTTATCGTGGAACTTAGTTATATCAGAGACGAGCTTCCGCGCACGAGACCACCATGCGCGAAGGATTTTTATGTTTGGCTTCTACGACGGATAAGTTGTAATGTAATTGAACTGAAACACCCCAGGTTGCATTGGCCGAAGATTTGGAGACATGTGCACCAAAAATTCTTTCCTACCTTCGTTCGGGCACTGTGGTTCTCTGTCGCCTGTGGCAAGTTCAACACCCACCAACGGCTCCATGCAATTGGACTAGTGGACACTCCACTATGCCCGAAATGTCACCAAGTGGATGACGACCATCACCGCTTAACTTGTATCGCGGTGGAGGACGTCTGGCTCCTAGGAAGACAGATGGTGGCTTGCTACCTCCGTCTGACCCCGCAACATATTACACCTGCTTCCTTCTTACATCCGGAGAGTGACTACTTTCCGGCGACTAAATCACAGTCGATCATCTGGATCAAAGGTTGGACGATCGCGTACCTCTATCGGGATACTGCCACGTCGCGACTTGACTTTTGGTATTTCTTGCAGCAAGCCCACAATGAGGTTCATAGATGGTCACAATAGAGGAAAACCTTTGCCAACTATCTTCAGGCAGTCTTCCTCGACCCCCCACGCAGTTGGGATGTGCCGGGTGCAGTCGGTGTGCACATTTGACAGCTGATGATGAACCTCACGCTTCTCTCACCACTTAATATGTAATGCACATACTATACGATGAAATGGTCTATATGTTCCTTTTAACAGAGTGGTCTTTATTGAAAATAAATAAATAAGTAAATAAAAACAACATCCCTGTACCTTTCAATTTGTGATTTGTTTTAAAATCTTTTGTTTTCTTTCTTTTTGGCAGAGGATGCATTTCATTAAAAAAAAAAAAAGTGGTCATCGTGGCGGTCTGTCACGCCGAGGGGCCCGGGTTCGATTCCCGGCTGGATCGGAGATTTTCTCGGCTCAGGGACTGGGTGTTGTATTGTCCTCATTATCATTTCATCATCACCAGTGGAAGGAAACTGGAAACCACCACTGGCATCACTTCCCTAGACGCTCATGTGGTGGACCTCTCTGACGAGGCCTCCCCGATGACCAGACCTGCCGTAAGGCAGAACCCAACCAAAAAAAAAAGTGGTCAGCGCGACAGACTGTCAATCCTAAGGTCCCGGGTTCAATTCCCTGCTGGGTCGGAGATTTTCTCCACTCACGGACTGGGTGTTGTGTTGTCCTAATCATCGTCATTTCATCCCCATCGACGCGCAAGTCGCCGAAGCGACGTCAGATCGAAAGACTTGCACCAGTCGAGCAGTGTACCCGATGCGAGGCCCTCGTCACACGACATTTTTTTTATCCCTACAAAAGAATGGCCCTGACTAACAGTAACCTATACCTTTCATGAATCACTTAACTCACAAAAATCTTCGTTACTCAAGCTACTGCAATACAGCGCGCGCCAATACTGCCAGCTGAATAAAAGGTTCTAACTACTGAAGGCACTAACTACCGATAGGCATAGTTAGCAAATGAAAGATTTTGATAGAGAACAAACAATGTATATACCTTAATAATGTTGAAAAGTCATCTTATATATATATATATATATATATATATATATATATATATATATATCAGTTCATGATATGCAGTATTAGCAATTTACTCTTTCTGATGGACACACGTCCAGATTGTCCGCTCTCAAAATTCTGCCATCTCTCCCCCCACATCCACCACTGCTGGCGGCTCACCTCCAACTGCGCAACGCTATGTGCGGTTCACATCCAACTGCCCAACACTACAATAGCAAATATACCAACAATGCAAACCAGCCATAAACTGCACACAGCACAGTCAGTGATTTTCATACAGAGCGCTACGTGGCGTTACCAACATAGGAACCTAAACAGCCTACATACAACTGTAACTCGTGACATAAGAACAGTCGTAAAAATATCCAGAGACGAGTAGCACGGATTGTCAATGACAATAATTTTCACATCTGACATGAAATTCCCCTGTCAGAGAACTGAGGTCCATCTCAACCAGTTCCCAAGTGTACATTTCGTAGGGAGCTGTGTGCAGTGCAGGTGCGGAGTTGAATACCTCTAAGAGTGTCACAGCTGACATCGGCACATAATGCTGCACGCCTCCATTGGGCCAAACAGCACAGGAACCGGACAGTAGGTGACTGGGTGTGCGTGTGGTGTTGGCTGAAGGGTCGCCATTTCCCCAAACAAAGCGAGACGTCGAGGGTACCGGTGGTCCAGTGAGCTGTGTGGAGGAGGTTACCATCAACATAAACAAGGAAGCTTACTTCAACGTATTCATGATGTGTGTGCTATGGACAATCACGTCTTCCCACAAGAGATTGAACATATCCACAAGACACATTCCTGGTTTCGCAGTCATTCACGCACCCTATCACCTCTCGAGTGGGCCACTAAGGAACCAGGTCCTAAACAGCGGCGCTGTTGATTACTACTATTCATCTGTTATAGTCCAGTCGTTACCTGTAATGTCTGGACTATACCAGATGAAACTTAACAATCAACAGCACCACTGTTTTGTTAATCTGAGGGATCTGACCATCAACAATGGGCTCTTACTGGATATGACACATCTGAAGGAACCCGTGGATCTTCTCCGTAGACGAACTAGGGCTATTATCTAGGCTAGAGTCGGTGTCACAAGGTGTCACGGTCATGTCCTCCAGGAACGACAGACTTTTTGTTCGTGGTGCTTAAAATTGGCGGCCTGTCGTAGTTTGCGCTAAACATATGGATTGTGTAGCCTTTAATGGCATTCGCTTGGCTCCACGGAGAACGTAGGGCGACGGTTTTTCTGCTAACTAAAATGGTGTCCCTTTATTCCGAGATCTTCATTGAAATCTGACCATCATTATTTATTAGTTGTCAATGGCGATTGAACGGTTCTGATTTATTTGATCGGACTATGATGAAGCTTCCTCGCTATTGCTTCACACCAGGCGATAGTTCAGTACAGATAGTAAAATACTCACATACCTTGAAGCTTTAAACACAGCAGTGTTACGTATGTGGTTTCGTAGTTTACAGCGGTTATAGATTCAGAGGTAGCTTCTGACAATACTGACTGTAACAACATCTTTTCAATTATCTACAGTTCACACATAAACCAGGAACAATACTGACGTTTGAAGAGTCGATTGAGATGAAGAGAATGAAGCAGAGTTGTAGCCTTCCCCTATGCTATTCAGTCTGTACATCCAGAGAAACGTAAAGGAGTCGGAAGAGGGGATTAGTGAGGAAATGAAAGTTCAGCGACCAGAAGTAAAATCTTGATGATTTGTATATGACACTGTAATTCCGCCAGAAACGCCAAAAGTCATGGGACAGCAGTTGAACGGTGTAGAGCGGTGTACTGCAAGGAAGCAAGAGAGAGGATGTTGTTGTGGGTACCCAGTCTCCTCTTCCTACAACGCAAATGCACACATGGTATTAAAAGAGTTATTTATTTACATGAGATGGAAATATTTACGTAACTTGAATGCTGTTGTCGTCTTCATTCGTTTGATGCAGCTCTCCATGATACTCTATCCTGTGCAAGGTTCTTCATCTCCCAGTACCAACTGCAACCTACATCCTCCTCAATTTGTTTAGTGTATTTATCTCTTGGGCTCACTCTACGATTTTTACGCTCCACGCTGCCCTCCAATACTAAATTGCTGATCCCTTGATGCCCTAAAATATGCCCTACCAACCGATCCCTTCTTCTAGTGAAGTTGTGCCACAACTTTCTCTTCTCTCCAATTCTATTCAGTACTTCCTCAGTATTTGTGTGATTTACCCATCTAATCTTCAGCATTTTTCCGTAGCACCACATTTCTAAATCTCCTATTCCCTTCTTCTCTAAACTATTTATCGTCCTCGTTTCACTTCCATACATGCCTAAACTCCATACAAATACTTTCGGAAACGACGTTCTGACACTTAAATCTAGTCTCGATGTTAACAAATTTCTCTTCTTCAGAAACGCTTTCCTTGCCATTACCACTCTACATTTTATATCCTCTCTACTTCGACCATCATCAGTTACTTTGTTCCCCAAATAGTGAATCTCATTTACTACTTTAAGCGTCTCATTTCCTAATCTAATTCTCGCAGCATCACCCGATTTAATTCGACCATATTCCATTATCCTCGTTTTGCTTTTCTTGATTTCTGTCTTATATCCCCCTTTCAACACACTGTCCATTCCGTTCAACTGCTGTTCCAAGTCCTTCGCTGTCTCTGACAGAATTAAAATGTCATCGGATAACCGCAAAGTTTTTGTTTCTTCTCCGTACATTATAATTCCTACTACGAAGTTTTCTTTTGTTTCCTTTACTGCTTGCTCAATATACAGATTGAATTACATTGGGGATAGACTACAACCCTGTCTCACTCTCTTCCCAACCACTGCTTCCCTTTCATGCCCCTCGACTCTTATAACTGCCATCTGGTTTCTGTACAAATTGTAAACAGCCTTTCGCTCCCTGTATTTTACCACTGCCACCTTCAGAATTTGAAAGAGAATATTCCAGTCAACATTGTCAAAAGCTTTCTCTAAGTCTGCAAGTGCAAGAAACGTAGTTTTGCCTTTCCTTAATCTATTTTCTAAGATATGTCGTAGGGTCAGTATTGCCTCACGTGTTCCAACGTTTCTTCAGAATCCAAACTGATCTTCTCCGAAGTCGGCTTCTACCAGTCTTTCCATTCGTCTGTACAGAATTCGTGTTAGTATTTTGCAGCCGTGGCTTATTAAACTGATATTTCGGTAATTTTCACATCTGTCAACACCTGCTTTCTTTGGGATTGGAATTATTATATTCTTCTTGAAGTCTGAGGGTATTTCGCCTGTCTCAGACATCTTGCTCACTAGACGGTAGAGTTTTGTTAGACCTGACTCTCCCAAGGCTGTCAGTAGTTCTAATGGAATGTTGTCTACTCCCAGGGCCTTGTTTCGATTTAGGTATTTCAGTGCTCTGTCAACTCTTCACGAAGTATCATATCTCCTATTTCATCTACATCTACATTCTCTTCCATTTCTATAATATTGTCCTCAAGAACATCGCACTTGCATAGATCCTCTATATACGCCTTCCACCTTTCTGCTTACACTTCTTTGCTTAGAACTGGGTTTCCATCTGCGCTCTTACTATTCATGCAAGTGGTTCTCTTTTCTCCAAAGGTCTCTTTAATTTTCCTGTAGGCAGTATCTATCTTACCCCTAGTGATAAGCGCCTCTACATCCTTGGGTCTTGCGGTTCTAGGCGCTGCAGTCCGGAACCGCGGGACTGCTACGGTCGCAGGTTCGAATCCTGCCTCGGGCATGGATGTGTGTGATGTCCTTAGGTTAGTTAGGTTTAAGTAGTTCTAAGTTCTTGGGGACTGATGACCTAAGATGTTAAGTCCCATAGTGCTCAGAGCCATTTGAACCATTTTTGAACATCCTTACATTTGTCCTCTAGCCATCCCTGATCAGCCATTTTGCACTTCCTGTCGATCTCATTTTTGAGACGTTTGTATTCCTTTTTGCCTGCTTCATTTACTGCATTTTTATATTTTCTCCTTTCATCAATTAAATTCAATATCTCTTTTGTTACCCAAGGATTTCTATTAGCCCCCGTCTTTTTACCTCCTTGATCCAGTGCTACCTTCACTATTTCGTCTCTCAAAGCTACCCATTCTTCTTCTACTGTATTTCTTCCCACCATACTTGTCAAACGTTCCCTAATGCCCTCCCTGAAGCTCTATACAAGCTCTGGTTCTTTCAGCTTATCCAGGTCCCATCTCCTAAACTTCCCAACTTTTTGCAGTTTCTTCAGTTTTAATCTAAAGTTCATAACCCATAGATTGTGGTCAGAGTCAACATCTGCCCCTAGAAATGTCTTACAATTTAAAACCTGGTTCCTGAATCTCTGTCCTACCATTATATAATCTATCTGAGACCTTGCAGTATTTCCAGGCTTCTTCCATGTATACAACCTTCTTTTATGATTCTTGAACCACGTGTTAGCTATGACTAAGTCATGCTCTGTGCAAAATTCTACCAGGCGGCTTCCTCTTTCGTTCCTTACTCCCATTCCATATTCACCTACTACGTTTCCTTCCCTTCCTTTTCCTACTATCGAGTTCCAGTCACTCATTACTATTAAATTTTCTTCTCCCTTCATTATCTGAAAAATTTATTTAATCTCATCATACATTTCATCAAACTTCTTTGTCATCTGCGGAGCTAGTTGGCATATAAACTTGTACTACTGCGGTAGGCATGGACTTTGTATCTATCTTGGCCACGCTCCGATCCATAAAACGCCAGTTTTCTTTCTCTTGATAACAACATCCTCCTGAGTAACACCGCCTGGAGATCCAAATGGGGGACTATTTTACCTCTGGAATATTTTACCCAAGAGAACTCCATCATCATTTAACCATAAAGTAGAGCTGCATGCCCTCAGGAAAAATGACAGCTGTAGTTTCCCCCTGCTTTCAGCCGTTCAAAGTACCAGCACAGCAAGGCCATTTTGGTTAGTGTTGCAAGGCCAGATCAGTCAATCATCCAGACTGTCCATTATAATTATCCGGGCTGTTACGCCGTGGTCGGTTGATGAATTCTGTGTCAGTTCCCAACGTTTCGTCTCCGACTGCGGGAGACAACTTCAAGGGGGTCCGTAGCTCGATGGAAGGTCCAACACACCCACTGGCTCGCTACTGACTGCCGCTAAATTCCGTGTCCGCTCGCTCCCGCACCGCGGGGTGACGTCACGTCTCTGCAATGGGCTGTTGTACGTCGCCGTCGATCGCCGTTGCCATCACCCATTAGTGGGCGGGTGGTACACATCTTCTTTAACACCGGCATCCATATGCCGTTTAATTTCACGCCCTCCTCTTTTCGATTGAAATTGTTAGGGTGTTTAGCGATTTCGATTGCCTCCCTGTAGAGCCTTTCGTAGTATCCGCTCATGGCTAACAGCTCAACATCGCCTGCAGCGCCTCTCCTGGGCTCGTGACCGTCTCGGTGGGGCCGCAGATGACTGAAAGACCGTGATCTGGTTAGAAGAGTCCTGATTCAGTCGGTAAGAGCTGATACTAGCGTTAAAGTGTGGCACAGGCCCCACTAAGCCCTGGATCCAATATGTGAACAAGGCACTTCACAAGCTGGTGATGGCTCCATAATAGTGTGGGATGTCGTTAGGTAGAATGGACTGGGTCCTGTGGTCCAACTCAACCTATGATTTACTGGAAATGGTTATGTTTGGCTACCTGGACACCACTTGCAGCCAGTCGTGGACTTCATGTTCCCAAACAATGACATAATTTGTATGGACGACAATGCACCATGTCACCAAGTCACAACTGTTGCGATTGGTTTGAAGAACGTTCTGTGCAAATCGAGAGAATGCTCTTGCCACCCATGGTACACATATGGAACATAACAGGGATGTCGGTTAATACACAAAATCCTGCACTGGCAACACTTTTGCAAGTATGGAAGGCTGTTAGTGGCAGCATGCCTCAGTATTTCTGGAGGGATGACTTGTTGAGGCCATGCCACATTAAGTTGCTGTACTACACTGGGCAAAAGGAGGTCCCACACGGTATAATGAGGTATCCCACCTCATTGTGTATCTCGCGTTGGTAGAATGAGGATAAGGTGAGAGAGGTTAGTCTGCGTATGGTGGCTTACGGACAGTCATTTTTACGCGAATGGGGTATGGAAGGAAATAAATAGTACAGACACGATATTTCCCTACGCCATGCACTCAGTGTCCTGTAGGACATGAAAGGTTAGGAGCAATTTATTTTCTTTGGTAGTTGTTACATCTTTGCAGTACCTGTTTATCTCAGTATACCATGAAGTTGCCTGCTCATAAACATATACTGTAACAAACCTGTCGATAACATCCGCTGCATCCTTAAATATAGCGGTCCAGCTAGTCAATGATGTTGTTTGAAGTACCCTTTCCGCCCTCTGAGATATACTACTTTCATGAGAAATCAATATACCTCACCCCGACCTTCTGTCAATAACCAAAGGGCAAACTGACTAAGTCTCAATAAAATCTTTTATTTCATTAAATTTATGGAATAAATTTTAGTATCACAACTATTTAACACATAAAATACTATGATGCATGAATCCACACAGAATATACCGATACACACTAAAGCCATGCCTTCACTTTGGACACATCATTCCCACACAATGACCTAACATATACTGTATTTGGTCCTAGCTTTAACATTTAAAAGTGCCCATTTACCATAGGTGTATCTTAATTTAAAAAAAGTCAGTCACTTCACATTTATATTCTTATTCCTTTATTAGTTACCCTTTTGTCCCCCCCCCCCCCCCACTATAATGGCTTCTTCATTTTATTAGTCATTTTATAACCCGCCCCCAATCCATCCTTCTATACCCTCCTCCCTTACATTTATTCGGAGAGTAGGGTGCGATCGGCCGCGAAATGGAAACCACAGTGATAATATAAAGCGTTTTGTTTGTAACAGTTAGCTACGCGATCGCGATACTTCTCTACACACTCGGCACCCCGACTTAGATATTTGTCGTTGCGTTGTACCAACTTTCCGACATCCTTGTCACAGAAAGCAGCCACCTGTGCTGTCCGCCAATTCTCTGCGCTGGTCTGCAGCTCTCTGTCTGTTCCAAGAGGGTGTCCTGAAAGCGAACAGGTCATATGAGCAGAGATAAAAACTCAGAGGGAATCAAGTCCGAGATGTATGGTGGCCGATCAAAACTGCCCATCCGAAACGCTGCTGGAGCGTCTTCGTTGCCACAGCAGAAGGATATGCACGACAGGTACGTTAGGCAGGGTTGCATGAAATCAGGCGAAACACAGGGCACGCACCCATACTTGATGGCAGACACTATTTTCGAGTCGTCTTGACGTGCTCACTGTGCGGTCAGAACTGGAAAGATTGACAAGACGCGATCGTTTACCATACTAGACTCACTGCCAATCACATCTGTGCAAAGAATCATCAGATTTTCTCTGTGCTTTCCATTTTACACCTGATCGGATCTTACCTCCCAAATAGGGCTTTATGTGATTGTGTTAGTGGGGTACCGGTCTGACATGAGGATCAAAATTTCCTTGAACATTTTAAAAACTATAGATTCTCTATTGGAAGGTCGATGTGAAAATGTATTTTAGCCACAAACTATTAAATAGTATTAGGAGCCTGTGACATATGGCCTTGGTGGCTATCGACGGTTGTGAGTAACCATTACACATTACAATTCAGTTTGCGTAAATCACGTGGGAGAGAACAGCACAGTAGTCAGCACACTAGTCCACCACAGACAGGTCTCCACACAGTATCGATGCACTTGCCGTTTAAGGACATGTTATGTCTTATTTGCGTAACGAGATCACTGCGGATGTGCGCCAAGAATACTCCACATGCTTACTTGTGTGTGTGTGGGAAGTGCGGCCACGAGTGCTGGCGTCATATCCTAGCTGTGACCGCAGGCGGTTAGCGATCTGCGTGAGCTGAAATCCTGTTTGTGCTCAAACTGTTCCTAATTTTGACAGCGGGGATGTGAGCGTCATAAGCATTACAGGCAATGTAAAATAAACTTTAGAATTTCCATCGTTGTGTAAGAGCAGAGAATCCAAAGCCGCTCCACATTTTTGAAGCTGCGCCTCCCAAATCGACGAATCCGTCGACCTTGCCATGCCGGCGTTGCGTTCTCTGCCTCCTATATCTTTGGGCCTGACACCCAAGGTTTTCTTTTCGTGGGGTCATCCGAAATACCTTGCGTGTACGCCACCTTTACCGGAAACCATTCCAGAACACAAATCACACATTTCTGCTACGCCACAAACTCCACATACGCTTCTAAATGTGTGGCGTGAAATGGTTGGAGGCTTAAATGTTGAACGTGTCACCAAGGGCTTCATGCAAAACACCTATAAAGAATCAAAAATTAATTTCCTCTCTGTTTTATATCTACAGTCTCTGGTAATCGCTTCATTCAGTTTTAACTGTATATCCTCAGATACAAACACCAAATTAAAAAATTTTGTATAAGAATCTCAAAAAAAAAAAGATTCAGTAGACATATAGACGTCAGAGCAGCCAGTCTTACCTGACCATTATCAGTGCAAGGGAGAATACAGAGAACCTGTGATACCCTCATGTCTTTTATGCACCAAGAAAAATATTGCACACTGTAGACTACAATACTCCAATCCCACCTCCACCTCCACTGTTTAGCAACAAGGCCATACAGAGGTGGGTTGGTGTATGTGCCCATACTGTAGATGCTACAACGTGCAAGGGGCGTCTATGCAGGAGCCAGACCAACATATGGTTCCCGACAACGGGCAGCATCCTGTTCTTTAGTTAGAGGGGACCAGTCCATGTGACTGGCAGAAGGTTTGGCCCTGCAACATTAGCCCACATGCCCTCCATCCGTTGGCAAGCGGAAAGAAAGCTGTCATGCTCTCATCGATTCAGCATCTGAAATGATATAAAGAACGATGCTGAAGATAAGATGGCTAAATCTTACTCGTACAATCTGAGTAATAGGAGCAATGGGTTTGTAGGATATATCCTCAAGTATCAAGGAATCGTAACGGAAGGAATTGTGTGGTATTACATAAAAATCGGAAAAGCTAAGCACTGAACGGTTGGAGGTACCAAAAATTCTTTATGTCATTAAGTACACCTAAAAGCATTACTTACAGTTATTAGCATCTATAGGTTACATTCAGATGCACAAGTTAATTTGTTTATGATTTCTAGGCCTGCTGATTACAAAGGACTATACAAACTTTCTCCCAGAAAACCCGGACTTGTCACACAGGATCTACAAAAAGTAAAGAGTGTGACTAAAATTTTGGTCAAAGTTTTTTCCTTGGACGAGAGTATAAAATTGTACTTGCTGTGTTCTTCAGATGTACAATGCAATGTTGTTCTGGACATACATGCATATATGCATGCATGCATGTTCGAATAAACACAGCATCGTATTTCTGAACAACATACACACTGAAACGACGTCTTTGTCGGCAGACACCGGACAAGCCACTTTCAGTTAAAATGTCTCCCCGTATTAGAATATACACTGTGGATGTGCGAGTCCAGGGGTTGCAAACACATGCTTGACGACATATCAAAGGCTGGGTCTGATCATGAAGAAAAGCATTTGAATGTACGCTAATGGGCATGATTTTATGCGCCAACTCGTCACATAAAGCCTTGAACGTCATTTAAACATATTGTAACACACTGGCACTTTTTCTTATGTTTGTAAGCGAGTGAAAGTTTATGCTTTTTTCATATCTTGCCCTGTGCGACCAGCTCGTACTTCTTGTTCGGCTTTCTCGTGAGCGTGATTGTGGCGTTCCACCTTCACTCCAAACAGTAAAGGGAAATATACGCATTCAGATGGGCAACAAAGGGGAGAAAAGCGGTCTACCATATAAAGTTCGATAAAGGCACAACACACAGCGACAAAGAAAGAGAGATTTCGTCATGCGAATTTAATTATGTTTTTAATATATCACCAAGAAGTGCACACAGTACAGGAGTGAAATAAAATATGACGACTGGTACTCCCGAACAGTACTTGAGTAAATCTTAAATTGTGCAACGAGTGAAAGTTGTGGGTGTAAACTTGAGTAGGAGTCCAAACGTCATTTACACTGTGAATTATAATTTCTGATATTAAACTGATTTTCTATGAAAAATGCTTTGAAATTCGATGTCAACTTGTGATTATATATTTTGTTAAGGGTTTACTATATAAATTTTTAAGAGGGATTTTGGGATTTAAATTTTAATGTTAAGCAGTTAGCTAGTTTTAGCAGTAACTTTCACTAATGTCGTAATTGTCATAATCTTAAATTTGACGTCAATCTATCACAACTAGTTGCCATCAATACTGGATCAGGATTAACATTTAATGAAGAGTACTGTAATGATTACATTTTTTAAAGAAAAGAATGGGTTGGGCGACATGAATTTTTTGTAAATATTGAGTAGGAATTTCTTGTTAATAATCAGTGATGAACTCTTCTCTGGTTATCAGCCGAGTGGTGGCGTCGGCTTGTCGCAACGTTTCAATGAGTTTCGTACCCATCATCTTCTGGCGAACATCACGCCACCACTCGGCTGATAACCCGAGAAGAATTCATCAGTGGAATAAGCCGAGAAAGACTGAAATCACATATACGTCTGAATTAGTGTTAGCCCAGCACCTGACCTCTTAATACACCATCACACCGACGCTAGCAGACCACACTGAGAGCGCAGTGAGAGGGCTTGTGAGCTTGCCACGTGGCAGTCAAGAAAATTAGTCGAGAAGAAGCTGACGGCAGCGCGACGGCACTGCCGTAGCGGCTGCGCGGAGCGCGGGGACGCTGTCTCGTTGTCAGCACGGAAACAGTGGGCCGGCTGAGTAACGCCTGTCGGTGCTGCAATATCCTCCTGGAAAGGGTGCAGGCCAGTACACAGTTGTTGCTGTTTAGTATTTCTAGCCACGTGCTACTCTTGCGAATACAAGTGTATATGGAACAATTTCTCGGTTGGTTGGACAGGTCGTGGTTCTTCAGCAACACTGGCTCCCTTGAAATGGCCACCAAGAAGTCCTGACCTCACCACACCTGAGAACATGTGATGGGGAGTCATTGAGGCACATGCATCTGCACGTCGCTATGCTGCAGACGAGGAACTGTGCAATGCTCTTCTAGGGGCACAGAATGGTAAGAGGTGCAGAGATGACGAATTTGCTAATATTGAGTTAGTGGATAAGCTGACAAAAAATATATTCTTTATGGAAATGGTAAGAGTGGGTGGGTTCAATCACCCTGCCCGTTTCCTCCAAACTGTTGACGATCCCACCTTAACCAGGTACTACCAAAGAAACCTTGAAACCACCCATACCAAGATCCGTACAATTGAATATGACAAATCGCCGCTTTTCACCCCCGCAACTACTGCCTCATGAAACCATCCTATCCAGATTAGTAACTCACTAAAATGCACAGGACTAGCATTGACTGGAAACTAACATGAAATCTGCACATAGAAATTGTACAGGAAAATTATACAACAGAAGAATACTTCTGTAGCCATTTACCGATCAAACATGAGAATTGGTTGTTTGTAGTGTACTCCACACCTGCAAAGCTGGAAATTGCCTTGTCTCATTTTCCAGAGCCTGGAGTGTCGCCGATATTCCTATGACACCCCCTCCAAACATCAGATGAGTGACTACTGTCGATTGCCCAGCACCGTAAGACGTGCCTCAGTCCTACTGCAACTACAAATTCTTGATGTTGACATAGAATAGGCCAGTAGGGGCTATCTAAGGAAAGTGGCAAACGTAAATTAACGGTTAAGGCGGAGATGAACATTTTTGGGCACTAATATATATTTTTAGAAAACTGGGGTCGTCTGCATCAGCCGACATGTCTCCACAGGCCCTTACATAATCTAAGCTCTCATATACTTAGTTTGAGCAGGACCCTCAGCTGATATCACGATTACTAAGTGTAGCTACTTCAGCGAAACCATATTGCTTGTGACAGGTATCGAACGAAACAGCGAGACCTGTTCCTGAAGTAAAGGAGGAAAGTTTGAACTTTAAAGTTCTCTTGTCATCGAGACCATTCAAACAGTGACATGGCCTCTCACTAGACAAGGATGGGGGCAAGAATCAACAGAACCCATGTTCAAGGAAAAGCCACGCTGGTTGTCTGCAGTGGTTTGCCGAAACCACAAAAATTTAAATCTGGTAAGATGGACCGCGATTTCATCGTTACCTCTCGTAAACGCGGTGCCGAATATACCACGGCTATTGCTACAGATTTGTGGTTTCTGTCTACATCCCGTGTATGGTCATAGTGTGGGAATGTCAGGCACCCTAGCTGTATACCTCGCTTGGAACATGCACACAAAAGAAATATTTGTGGAATAATGTTTGGAGAAACTGTTTGCCAAAGCATGAGGTTGCCACATTCTACAGGCTAATAGTGTAATTAGTCATCCAGGAACTCGTGAAAGCTTCAAAGCCACAGCATGACCAGAGAAATCTGAGTTTCAAATGTGATGTCATAAGATACAGATTCTTCTACGATATTTCTGCAGCCTTGGTCCAGGGGTAGTTCCGCATCGAGCGCCGACTGGGAGGGTCGCCAGTTTACTGCCTCACCACAGT
Source organism: Schistocerca americana (assembly GCF_021461395.2). Lineage (NCBI taxonomy): Eukaryota > Metazoa > Arthropoda > Insecta > Orthoptera > Acrididae > Schistocerca > Schistocerca americana. Next base: position 103,455,358 of record NC_060129.1, on the reverse strand, counting down.
ATGCGCGCACCTGGACAGCTTTCTGTCGGTGTTTTTCGTATCGTCGTGTGAAGTACATCGTCGTGAGGACGTTAGTGTCAGTTGTTGTGTGAGTCCACTGATAACAGAGTAGTCCGCTCATAATATCGGCCATGGGTGTTCTGGGAAAAGGTTAAGACAGCTTCAGTTTCGAGAAACCCACTGGTTCCTTCCAGCCTGGGTCTTTGGAGATTCACAACTGGCTCGTTGATACAATTCATGAAACAGCTGATCAGGTTCATACAGTCTATTTTCATTCTGATATGTCTTTTTCGTTAAGTTTTTGGATCAACTACAAATAGATAGGTTGCTTTAGCCTCCACGTTCTCAGGTACCGTTTAAGCACTGAGATGGTTCCAGAAGTATGCTGCTTCCTGGTAACGAGGAACTGAAGTGTACAAATGTCTGAGTGTTTAATCTCCCGCCAGAAGCTGACAACAGTCGACATTTCTCTCTTATAGTCATGTGAGGGGTATACACTGCGAAGCTAGTCCATTCAATACTGGTTGTAATGTTATAGCAGGATCCGTTCAGTGGACATGGTAGTCAAACAAAACATTCCTTCTCATTTACAGAACTCTGATTACCGCACTCATGGAACGAATAAGGGCAAGTAGGGACGTGCTTTCTCTGCAACGAACATTAGACCTAATGTTCAGAGGGAGGTATTTTTGTTGAAGGTCTCCTCTGAACAGCATCGGAAACTGGGATTGGCTGGTCTCGTTTCTACCGCTCGCGAGGTTGGTACCACCTGTTCTCCGTGTGCAATGGACCAACACTTTGCAGTCTCACCATCACAGCACAGCCCTGAAATTGTTGTTGCCAAACTGGCAGTGCAGACAGTGAACACGAGAGACGTCGTATACAGGACAGTGAGGTCGGATACACCTACCCCTCACACACCACCCCCTCAAGTGAGTCTGTTGGTTGCTGTATCCTGTAGTGCTGACTCCTACACTACTAACAGGGTCGATGGTGCGAGAATGGAAGCTGAGGTGGCTAGTGTCTCTCCTAGTATCCCTCCCACAGCTGCAGTAACTCCTGCAGAAACATACAGAGGCGGGGAAGTCGTTGAGCCTTCTGTTGTTGCAATGGCTAAACAACAGAAAACTGAGGCGCCCCTAAATTTATCTGTTCCGTTGACGTCCCCCATTCAGGCGACGTGGGAACGACCTTCTGTTGTTACTCCCATCGAGGGTATTTATTTACAGGAAGTCCTGCCTGTCGACCATGATGTACCCTCTCTTGTGCGTTGATCAGAATTTCAAGTCTCTCATCTAATTGTTTGTCATCTACTTTGGTTAATGTTCAACAACCAAAAATGAATGAGAAGGCGTTATATAACGTGATACCGTTTCCTTCTTTCTCGTCTCAGCATATACCTATGGCACAAGAGTAACATATCTGCGTGACGTTGTCGTCTATTTCCAGCAATGATAACGATAATGCACCGGGACGAATAGGTGCTAACATTTTCTTATCACCAAAAGGCAACGTATATGACACGCTCTCGTACATGAAGTCAGTGTATTGAACAGAAAGTAAAGTGTTTAATAGTAGACAGTAGTTGCAGCTTAGCAATTGTCATTGCCCTAATTTGGTCATGGTTGTCAAAGATTAGGTTCACTTCAGTTCCTAGTAGTTTTCTATCATGTAGAATTCAAACGCGCACATCACATTCCCCTTGAGTAGCTACTAATGACAGATTTCTCCTCTGTCGGCATCAAGTCTACTCCGGTGCTGCTTAAGTACGAGGCCGGAGGGTGAACGATGTCGCAGTCCTACTTCACGCAGGAAGAAACAACTAGAAAGAAAACACTTTGGCAACAGAGGTTGCGCGATTCCAGTGCCGAGCAGAAAATAAAGCGAAGGAAATCCCTAAGTTTGTCGCTTCTAAACCGCCCTGTTCCTAGCGATCGATTAAATGTACACCATTTAAATGTTTTAATTGCGTATTAGGGCTTGTTTCAGTGTGAAGGGTGTAAGGAAAAGCTCTGTCAATTGTAGGGGCCACGTATGTGGCGTTGCAGAGTCGGTCGTACTAAACACGACGACAGCGCCCATCTTATGACGACTCGGCTTTGTATCACACAACGAGATCTGCCGCGTAGTGTGGAGTTGTATGTGTAAATGTTATAAGGTAGGTGACTACATCTCCATACGCGTTTCCGGGCCTGGGTTTACAGCGGTGAGTTGTCGACACTGCTGCAGGTGGGAGTGCTTGCCGACCATCAGAAGCACCCGTCTAACATAAGTGATTACAGTTTGCCCAGTGACGAAGCACCGGGCAAAATTTGGTCACTCTCTTTCAAAAGGGAGAATTTCGAGCTAAATTACTGCACGAGCTACGCAGCCATCATATTCCAAAATCCTTGCTTTGATGAAAGTAGGGATGTAGGCTACGTCGGTCGTCAGAACTAAAACTCTACGAAAGGCGAAAATTTCTGACACAACAGAACGTTAATCTCTAACCCAGTATTATGAATTCCCTCTACAAGTAACGTATCCTGGCACGTCTTTCTTATCTCGATATTATATCGTTAGCCGTATTCGATTAAGGAGAAGTCATAGCCTTTTATTCCCTGTAAAAATCAGACATTACTGATATTACTTCACAAAGCATAATAAAACACATCACACTTACTTCTCAGTAAATGGCCAGAAAACTACGTGCTTCCCGTCAAACCGATATTCGGTCTCCTGTGAAAACGGCCAGCTAAATGAGCCACAGTTCAACAAGAACAGAAAATCGTCGGATTAATGCAATTCTATCGTTTGTGTAAAAAACGAATTGTCGGGACAGTGTTTGAAACGTTTGCTGTCGTTACACCTAGCCAAACGTAACAAGGATAGTTATCGGACTAATACTGCGACTCTTGGGGAAATTTGGTTAACTGACACTAATACAACAACGAGATCAGTTGTTGAAATCAGTTCTTGACTCCAGGTACAGAGACTACAACTGTATGATCTATTTGGTTTCAGATATCATCAAGCAGGGATTGAATCATGCGCCGTCTGTTTCTGCATCTCTATGGTCCATCGCATGAAGCGTGGTGTTTTTCCACATACGAGAACTAGGGGTGTATAACGCAGTCAAGCACCGTAAAATAAAGCTTTGGTGGTCTTCGTTCTCGCGATCGCTGCTGCCCAGCGATACGACCGCATAATATCGCTGACACAAGTTTCTTTTTCTTTTCATCGCCTTTTCAGTGAATTAATTCTCGACTTGGATGCGGTTCTCCTCCATTCTGTAAAGGCCCTCGACGCATCGTTTTTTATCTGTTGCCGTTTGACGAATGCTGTTTATAGAAACAGAGGGAGAACAGCGGGACACATTGCCACGAAGTAAAACTGGTTCTCACACTGAGTTTATATTTCACATCGATAAAAAGCAGATCATACTGTTATCTTTTTTGTTGTGTCTAGACAAGCGATAGCTGGTGACACATACATGATTAAGATATCGTCTTCAATCAAGAGGGATATTTCTAGCCACTCCAAACATCAAAACCATGGAGTGTGAACCGCTTCGCACAACGCATGTCATCCAGGTGCGCATTATAAAACAGTATCACGTGAGTTAACTGGCTTGGATAAAAATATTATGAAGGTATTTTTGACGATTTCTTTACGTGTTTTCCGTAAGGTTTTCGCATACAATCGCCTCCTTCTCATGTAAGTTAACATCAGCAGGCTATCCATGAATGTGCGGAGTACGAAACAGCACCCTCCGGATCCATTAAAATGGTACAACTGGCCAGCGACTAGGAGTGTGATTCCCATGTGGGAACGGACACGCATCTCGCAACTGTAGGGATACGGGAGCTTCTCATATGGGAAGATATAAAAAGTTAAGTCGCTGCACCAAGTAGGGATTCACTCTCATTTCGATGATGAACACCTGCATTTGAATTATTTTTCCGTTTTTCTTTAGTTCAGAAAACTGCCATTACTCACGAGAAAATTAAAAACTGCCATCATTCCGCGGTGCTGGTAGCAACAATCAGTATCTGAGGCACAACAATGCTGTGTCAGTTGAAGGAGACATAAGATTAACTTAAAACTAAATTCAGCATCTACATTATTGCTATCGGCTTTCGTGATTAACGTGTAAATGTGCTCAGTCAGTACAGTGTAATTATGCGGATCAGATGGTGCTTTCGTGATTCTGAATTTCGCGTGCTGGCTTTGCAGTGACGCTGCGAAATATAGGCGGACGACCGGGCTGGAAGACATTCAATGACGTATGTGTACCGTACATAAAAAGTGTATAATTTAGGCAGTGGTGGTTGAGCAAGGTTTGCCATCCGGCATCGTTATACAGGGTGCGAAAAATCAATCTGCCCCAAAAGAGTAGGGAGGAAAGACAGTATGAAAGACATGAATTCGAGTGCAGCAACTCGCGGTTGGAAATCCATATTTACGGCGCTACAGGAACGCAATTAAAATCTGACGTACTGACGTCTTTACTCAAAATGAAAGTTAATTCACAAAAAATGTATGCGTAAACACACTCTAACCAGTCTCCAGGATTATATCAAGAAAAACTTGAAACATCACATACTCAGCCAACGTTCCAGACAGCACTTCTTTAGAAACAACCACATCTCCATGTTTTATGTTTCAAGATGTCTTAAAAAGCTCGAAGTAAATAATAATTAAGCGGCCACCTAACTAAGTATGTTGTAGCAAAGGTTGAAACAGACTACCACTTTCATGCTGGCATAGCGCTGTAAATATTCAACTGCGACATCTAGTTCCCATACTCAGATTATTATTATTATTTTTGATGCCGTCTTTCTGCCTACTCCTTTGGTCACATTGTTTTTCCGCACACTGCATATCCCAGACAAGATCTTACAGAATGACAGTCGAATGGTCAGGAGTCCATAGAAAGTGCTGGAAACGGCAAAATGACAGAATGCGTTCGTGGCGATTTATAACTTTGAAATTTACCAGATGGTAACTACGTGACAGAAAATGAGATACTTTTAACCAAGGTGCTACGATGTAAGATGTAAAATATGTTTCTTCATTACAGAAAGTTATCAGCTGAAATTGTGAATGTATAAATGTCGTGACAAAAGTGTGCGTTATGTTACTATGGGGCAACATATGAGACCCTATAGCATCGATATTAATGAAGGGAAGGACTATGCACCGTTGGTCAGTTATCAAAGCATTGAAAATGAAACACAATTTGTGTTGGTAGCATTGCTGCTGTGATTCTGAGTAAAGACGAAATAATTTTATTCCTTCTGTGATGTGGAAGTGATGACGCAGAGATTTATGCATAGTGTGACATCAACTCGTCAACTCCTCTTTGTATCTGGATATCTATCTGGGATACAGTAACCTAGTGAGTAAGCCTTGTGTGCGTAGTCATCCTTGTGCACAATGACTCTTGGACATGCAGTAACTCTTGTGGATGTAGTAACTCTTGCATGCGCAATAATTGTACTCTTGTGTGTGCAGTAACTCCCATGGGTGCAGTAACTCTTGCATGTGCAGTAACGCTCGTGCATGCAGTAAATCTTGTACATACAGAAAGTCTTGTATGTGCAACAACTGTTGTGCATGCAGTAGCTCTCATACATAGTTACTCTTTCACATGCCATAACTATAACGAAATCAGTAACTGTTGTGTGTGCAGTAACTGTTGCATTTGCAGCAACTTTTCTGTACACAGTAACACTTGCATGTAGAATTACACTGGAATGTGCAGGAACTCTTGCACATTCAGCAATTCTAGCTAGTGTAGCAACCATAGTGTGTGCAGGATCTCTTACATGCACAGTATTTCTAATGTGCAGTGTAAGCGACACTTGTGCAGTAGCTCGTGGATACACAGTAACTCCTTCACGCACAGTGACTCTTGCATGTACAGTAACTCTCTTTTTTTGCAGCAAATGTGTGTGCAGTAACTGAGGAGCTTGCATTAATTGCTTTGTGTGCTGTAATGCATAAAGAAATAGATGGAGAGAGAGGAGATGGAGGAGTTAGAAAGAATGGAGGGAGGGTGGGAGGGAGGGCGTGATGGAGGGTGGGAGGGAGGGAGGCAGGGATGGTGGGAAGGAGGGAGGGAGAGGTAGGGAGGAAGGGAGAGAGGGAGAGGAGGTGGGAGATTTGAGAGAGGGAAAGTGACAGAGCACAGAAATAAGGGGAGGAGGAGGGGAGGAGGATGGAGGTATGGTGAGAAGATGGAGGAAGGGTACAGGGCAAAGAGGATGATAGAAAGAGAGGGGAGGAGGGAATGAGGGAGGAAAAGAAGCATGAAGGCAGGAGGGGGACTGCATGGCGGGATATAGAGAAAAAAACAACCAAATCCATTTTATACTGTATTTCTTTTCCATTGTCTATAATTACTAGGTGTTTCCAAACTAATGGAGGGTAGTATATATATATATATACTACCCTCCATAAGTTTGGAAACTTCGAAACACCTAGTAATTATAGACAACGGAAAGAAAAAACAGTATAAACATGCAATTTGCTGTTTTCCAAATGTTTATTAAGCTCAAATAAAACACAGAAAGGTGCAACCATTAAATTTTCGTTTCCTATAATTAGCCACCCTTGGCTTTCATCACTGCCTTGCACACTCTCGGCATGTGCTGCATCAGTTTTGCCAAGATTTCAATTGGAATTAATGTCCATTCTTTCTGCAGGACCTCCCACCATTGTGACCCACTCATGATTTTCTACTTTAGGCTCCTCCTGTCCAATTCATCCCATAGCAGTTCGATTGGATTACAATCAGGGGATTGTGGCGGCATTTCCATGTTCTTCAATGTTTTATGAACCCCTAGAGACTTCACATAGTTCTGACACAAGCGAGACGTATGTTTTGGGTCATTGTCTTGCTGCAAGTCAAACCCTTTCACAGACGCAAACCAGATCTCTTAGCATATCGCTGGTAAATGGCATGATGATCCTTTTGGTTCATTGTTTCCATCTATTTTCACCAAATGTCCGACTTTATTCCCTCCATAGGATCCCCATACCATCACAGAACCCCCTCCATGCTTTACAGTTGGAACTACGCACTGTGGATTCAAGGACCTAATACATAAATTGGACCTATTTCGATTGCTATCACAACGCCTAGGGGCTGTGTCTTCATGTGACTGGCCAATCACTGAGCATGTGGTTTTTACGTGAGGGTTAAGTGACGAACATAATATGTGAAAGTTTCAACACTGCTAGCTAGTAGGGGGCTGCAGTACTTAATGTGACTGGTATTGCCTTCTTCGTCCAGTTCCCCTGCAATAATGTTTCATGGTAACTGCTTTATCTATATTCTAGAAGAGTGAGGTGTTATTAAACAATTGTGTGAATTTACTCATGCTTACCTTACATGACAATAAATGTATCTTTGGTCATACATTCACTTCAAAGTTCAGTAACTATTAGACTATCGGAATTCGAAGATAACGTCACCAGGAGAAAAAAACTGCTGAACTTGTCATTACAGGGGATATGCTTATTATCTCTTGGTACCTTTGGTTTGCTTTTAATTATTTTAAGCCATGATTTATTTATACATTCATCTACATAAAAATATCTTAGTGTGAATGTCATTAATACTTCATACAATTCTTCTCATGGTTAGTCCTATGTCTTTCAGAAAGGCTAATGATCAGGCTGACTAATGATTTGCCCATTTACTCAGATGTGTGCCATGTTTTGCATAGTGCTTTCTTTCAGATAAACTGCTCTGGGAAAGGAAACATTTGAAATGAATTGTTGAGTAAGTTACAGTTTACAGATGGTAAATATTCGCGATTTACATCAAAATCAATACACTTCACAATTTTTCTACTATAGTGCTGCCATCTCCATTCCTATATGTCTGTGTCCATCATGACAGTGAGCTATTTTGAACATCTGCCAGATGGCTGTGGCGCATTGGGGAACTGTACAGTACGACCTCTCTGCAACTGCTGTGTTTGATTAAGTAACAGGTTTTGGTATGAAGGCATTGAAAGGTAATAAGGCACCTTGAGTACAGGTGCTGCTTAAGGCGTTGCAAGAATTGACATCGATCACGGATGGGTATGGCGATGGCTAGGCTTTACCGTGGGACCAACTGGTGGCAAAATGGGCCCGTTGAGTGGCAATGACGTCGGCGCCATTAATCAAATTGGAGATGTCACTAACAACTTCATAAATACAACCTGAAAAAGACGCCCTAGGAGGTATACAGCCGCCAGTCAGCATGATGGAAACCCAACACGCTAACCTGGCCATCGGGAGTTGGTAAAGGAAGAAGAGAATCAATGGGACGCAGTCGCTATTGCAGAGGTCACCGTGCAGCGACCAATATAATGAAGGGAGAATCGGAGGGGGATTGAACAAAACATCAGTCACACAGTAAATTCCATTATAGGCACCAAAATGGGATGGGGACCATAATTAAGAAGATGCAGGTCGCAGGCTAAAAGGAACTGTTCGATGGGGAGAGCCTGAGTAGATAAAAAAGCACCGCCCTGCAATTGATGAATGGCTTTAAAATCCTCAAGCTGAAGGAAGGGAGTGTGCAGTTACTAAAGGAGGGCGGTTAGGACAGTGGACATAGACACCACTGTGAACCATCTGCCACTAACAAGGCCAGAGTGACGTCAATAAACAAGAGGTCAGACTGAGTTTGAGAAGGGATTCAGCATCTTAGGGGCACTGGAGGGGCTTTGTTCTGGAACTTAAGTTTCTTCTTCTTTTTATCCTTCTTCTTATTTTCCTCCTCAACCTCCTCCTCTCTAATAGGCTAACGATCGCTGGACCTGAAAACAGAGCAGGCTTCAATGAGATCTGGAACTGAATAGGGGGGGGGGGGACACTTCTACGACCAGGTAGAGGGCAGCACCCAGACGGAAGGGCGTGGGAATTACAGGGATGTGGGAGAGAAGTAGCGGCAGGACTGGGATAAGGAGGTGGGGAAGGATATACAAAAGACAAACTTGGATATCATAGACACTGGCCATCTTTCTGATGAGGCACAGTACAGGAAGAACATTGAAGGGATCTACACTACAGCATCTTCTTCTCCTACTTATAAACTGGGCAAAGCAGTGAGTGTGGAGGGTGATGATCATGGAAATTAACACACATGGGCGGTGCACACAGGGGCTTCCCCCATGGAGTGAGTGTCCACATTCCTTGCATAAAGGATCTCCTGTACAGTGGGATGACAACTTGGCAAAACACAATCGCCAAAAACAGGTGGTCGGATGTAAGGCTTCGCATCACACTGATAAACCATAACCTTGACACTCTCTTGAAGGGTATCCCCTCAAATTACAAAGTAAATGTGCCAGTATCAATGTCATTGTCCTTATGGCTTTTGTTAACACTCTGAACAAAACGCATACTTGGCTCTTCCAGATTGGCCCAGAGGTCCACATCTGTTTGTGGAACGAGTTCCCTATGAAAAATGGTTAGTGGACCATATTCAAAGACTGGTAAGGAGTAATGCGCTCTGGGCTGACATCAAGGTGGTCATAATCACGAATGGCCACAGACAAGTTTTGATCAACAGTGAACCAGACCACATGTTACTCAAAGCATCCAAGTCGGACTTGTCTTTGATAGTTCTCATGGAAAATAATTGTTTGGTGGCAGTAAAAGTGTCCCCATCAGTCCTGGTACAGACCAGGTAAGAGTTAAAGTGTTTCACCCCATGCTGACATACTTGGCACTCCTCCCAGAGGGTAGCCAGGGACAGTAAGTCCTCAAGAAGCAGCATGAAAACTCCATTGGCAAATAAAGAAACGACCTCACAAGAATGGCAAGCTTTTTTTGAAAAGTTAATGTCTCTCATACCTTGAGTGTCCACCTCTATACACCCACTCCAATGAAGGGCTCTGCACATTTGTGCCACACAACGACAGCAAGAGCTACCTTGCACAGTGGACATTATTGTCAGGTGCTCAACCAAACTGCAACAGAATAATACCACTACATGGCCTGGTTACTATGATGGCTATATAGCATTATAGACAATGGAGTCAGGGGTATGATGGGAGAGATGGTAAAGTCATGTGCCGAAGACGCTAACTAGGGTGTTCTTCCCCAGTTGTCTCACATTATGGAGACAAAATTTAGAAAGGATGGTAAAACCCCAAAGTGGACCAAAACCGCCAAAAATGGAAAGTGATAGTAGATATGTGATAGTAGAAACCAGGAGGATAACTAGGCCAATCTACTCAAGGAAGGGGAAGTCAGAGGGGAAGGAGCGACGACAGAGAGATAGACATTCAGGGAAGGAAATGCAGCTTCGGAAGGAAGAAAGGGCTGCATTATCTTGAGGCCCCATGTGCATCATACACAAACTCAAGAAATCGGTTCAAGCCCTCTGGATGAATGGGTTTATGTAAAATCAGAAAAAAATGGTGAAGAACACCAGCTTGAGTCCTGATAATCTTCTTCTTCCTCTTCTCAGACAACCTTCTAAGCAGCTGCCTGAAGGTTCGCCTCTGATGGTGCCTTCATCGCGCTGTCAGTTTCCATTGCAGAATATCTCTTGCACTACATGGAGCGCCTCCTTTGCAGTTTCAACAGTGTGATGCCAAAAGATGGCCCTGGCACTGATTAACTTGGTAGATGCAAAGGAAAGGATTTTGAGCAGTGTTTCTTGCTGCACAGGGGTGAAAGGATAGGTAGGGATTAAGGTGGAAAGTGGTCTTGGTTGATTGGGAGGGTGAAAGCGTGGGGACTGAGGAGAGAGGGATAAATGCCACCATGGCATGAGAAAATGTTGTGAAGCACTGGTCCCACACTTCTGATGCCTGGAAGAAGGAGGAAGGTGGATGGTGCTGCTGCTGGTCATACTCCGGAGAGTGTGAATAAAGCTTTGTGGCTGCACGAGTGGTTTTTGGTGATTTTGTTGGCTCATGGATGCAGATAGAACATCAGGGCAGCCAGCTGAGTGGTCACTGGTCTCTACTTCGGAAGGTGTGACTGGCCCCCTCCAGAACTCTCTCTTCACAGCAGATATTATGATGGCAATGAGTATCCAACTAATGCTCCATGTGGATAATACCAAGCTGTTAGCATGTAGTATGTGGGTGCAACTGATGTGGCGGTACTTGCAATTGGCGTGCAGCAAGGTGGGAACTTGGACAGTGTGCTACCAAGATTAATGCAACGAAGAGATATTTTGCGGTATTTACGAGAAAGAAGATTCTGACGAGTCCCCATCCAGTGCAGATCATGGGAGGTCTCATATACTGGTCCCAACTGGAAAGTACTTTGGTATCGCCTTGGACAGCAACCTAGCTTGGAAGGCACACATCTGGAGGAAAGCGCTAAAGCACTGGGCAGGATGCACTTGCTACACCCCCCCCCCCTCTCTAGCTAAATGTGATGATGACGCTGCCTGCACACAGTGGCATTACGCTGTACTCTGCTACTTATCAGACCACTGATGGAGCATATCACCATAATGTGGGAAAAGTTCCCCCATATGTCCCTGAAAAAACTATAGGTAATTCACAGCATGCACTGCACCTCCCCTGAATGCACCAGATTACGAGAATTCCGATACCAAAAGATCAGAACCAGCAATCAGCAACTGCTTCAAGTAGCATGAGATCAGAAGAAACGAAACGAGATGTCGCAGCAAAATAAACTCTGGAGGATGTAAGCAAAGCAGTAAAGGTGCTCATCCTACGAAACAGCAAAGTCAGGGATCCTTGAGAACAAGTCACGGTGGGATGGTGCTGCTGGAGCTGGTGTATTTTCTCCGTTTTCTTCTTCTTTTGGGATCACCTCCATGGCCTCTTGCATCTCTGCCGTGTCCAGGGGGGATCGATCTGTGTGGTGGCGTCCACCCTCAGCCCCTCGGGGGAAATTATGGTGCTAGGCAACTCTCGCTTCACAGCTCAGCATACACCAGCCAATTTCTGTTTATGATGGTGAGCTTCTTCTGCTAGGCTCTCAGAGCTGCGCCTTCTCCCATAGTGGTTTCGAGACTGCTCCCCCATCAGCAGTGGCAGCACACAGCGTGCCATCCTTGTCATCACTAGTGTTTTGATAGTGGCCTCCCTCCTCATCTCCTGCCAGAGACATTGAAGAGTGGTGTGGCCCTGCACCACAAGGCTGCATGTCTCCTCATGAAGTCACAGACAGGTGACTGAGTCTGTATCAGAACTGCACAGTGATGCACACTGCAGCTAGAGTATATGGACTTCAAGAGTTTCAGTTCTAAAACTCCTACTGTTTTTCTATGGTTTCTTCTCCTAGATAGCCTTGTGATTTAACTAAAGAAATTCATACCATTACATAAAACAATGGTACGAAACTGCTCAATGATTTTTGAACATTCAAAATAGTCTTGTCAATGTACTGCAAATATGCATCTGTAGGCCTAAGGACAAACTATAATTTTAATTTCGTTACTTCTCCCTCACCTTGGAGTTTGCCTTTTCTTGGATATAAAAACATTCATATTAAAATTAGCAACAGGACTCCTAAAGAATGGCCGGCCGCGGTGGTCTAGCGGTTCTAGGCGCTCAGTCCGGAACCGCGCGACCGCTACGGTCGCAGGTTCGAATCCTGCCTCAGGCATGGATGTGTGTGATGTCCTTAGGTTAGTTAGGTTTAAGTAGTTCTGAGTTATAGGGGACTTATGACCACAGATGTTGAGTCCCATAGTGCTCAGAGCCATTTGAACCATTTGAACCTAAAGAATATAAGAATTTATTTTCCAGATTATTTCAGTAAATTTTCATCTCCACTTATACTTCATAACGTGCTGTATGCACATTAGAGCCATAATATTTAACAGAGTAATATCCTGAGAAAGTGTTCATTAAATCAGGAAACATGACAAACAACTTTTATTTACCTGATTTTCCCGGTCTGTAGGACTTCAAAATAGAAAAAAATTTATGTGGTTTTTATTTTCTTCAGTGAAAATGCTGCCAGATATGCTATCTATTTAATCAAAAGGCACTTATTTCCTATTTTTTCTTTCTACACTGCTTAATGTGTGAAATACAGAATCCATGAAAACAAGTTTCAGTAGGTCGTTTAAGTTCAAAATCTTTTCAGAAATAACTATATTTGTATAAATCACCAAAATTATTGTGTAGATAGTTGTGTAATTCACCAGCACTAGCGTGTATCGCACTGAAATAAAAATCTAAATATGTATCGAAAATGATAAAAGAATAATCAATATTTTTATATTTTCGAGCCACAGAGTGCATGAAAATTTATTCTTCAGCACAGAAAGGTTGTATGACAATATGCATCAGTAAAAGATTACAAAAGACAGACAAATAAATAGAAAACACTACAGTACAAGATACTGAGATGTTTGTCCCACTATAGAAACAAAGTTACTTTTTGTATCACCTGAAGAGATTTGTGCACGAATTACAACTGAAGGTAAACTGTCTTGACTGTTAACTATGTGTTAATTAGCTCGGAAGTCATAGCTTGTGCCTATTTCAATTTTTTTTTTATTTTGGATAATACCGATTGTACTGAAGGTACTGGTTGACGTCATTGTTGTCCAATTTTGGTTTATTACCCATAGCAACAGTCCTAACTAAGAAAGGGCATAGAATAAATTATTCATAGTTGCACTAATTCCTGTTATTTGTCACGAAACGGATGTGAACTCCATAGCAAATGGTTTATTTGCCTATAAAGGTTATAGGGCAGAGATTAACTAATTTCATTGGTGGTGTTTAGTTAAAGGAGAAGAAAGTACAGTTATTAGAATCATGAGTGCTGACTCAGCTTCACCATTCAAAGAGAATTTACTACATGAATAACAGGAGAAACTTTTTCTGAGGGCACACCGAAGATGAGAAATCTCTCTCCACAAAACTATTCTTACAATTCCAGAGATAAATTAATTGGAAAAATATAAAAAATTTCCAGCATACTTTCACTAAGAAATCTATCCTGCCACTGAAAAACATCAGGCAGAAAATCAGAAATCTTAAGATATTCAGAACAAATCAAAAGATTACCTCACTAGCCACTTCAGTACTTTATCAGAATCCTTGTACTCAGGTGCATAACTTCCAGTTCAAGCTATTCTTCGTATTAACTAGGTTTTTATTCCAGGATCTAGGCAGATGATGATCTCTAAAATTAATAATGCAACATAAATGCTTAGCATAAAGTACAAGGATAAAACTGGCAGCTGGATATTACAACAGGAAAGCCAAAACTATTTTTCTATTTCCCTCCTGCCACAATTTATTGTTTGAATATGTCACATGTTATTCTATAGCGCCCCCTTCTGGGTGTTAATATATACCTCGACATGTTCAGCGGAATGGGATTTATAGAATGTGATGCATCTATGAATGAATAAAGAAAATAGCAAAGAGCACACAGAAAAACACTTAATGCACAGCAGTACAAGAAAACCAATCAGGAAAACCAACCATTATTCCCCCAGTTTATTTTCATCACAGTAAGGTCTGTATTAGCTGCAGTTGACCCAATGAATTCTGACTAGTTCTGGAACTTTATACTTTACACTTTATAGCATATACTTTATACTTCATTGCTCTCAGTTATTTCCTGACATTATAATTATGTACTTACAAAAAGCTTGTAAATAAGGAAATGTTAGGTAATTTTCAAACAGTGCGATCTGCAGTTGAATGGCAGCCTGGGTTACAATAAATGGCAGCACCTGATGAATGTAAAGGTTTATTCCAGACCATAAAATACATATTTGATTATATCTACCCGCATAAGACCAAAAAATGTCCTGCAAACATGCCATAACACAGGCAAAACTGGTGAATGAAAAATATGGTGTATTTGTGAAATAAAAAAATTAAAATTCTTCCTAAGAGAATTACATGATCTCTTCAGAGCTCGAACAGGTCCCAACTCAAGGGGAATGTTTTACTGCAAATATGTAAAGGTAACAAGAATTATTAGAACAGATGGAGAAGAAGTCAAAAGAAGAAGGAACACAGAAACCACACAAAGCAGTCAGTTCCATAGCAGCATTACGGCGAGAGGCAGATGAAAAGGAATAGTGTTTTTATGGGACATTAAGTACAAAGTTTTCAGATTGTATCACGAACCTCCAGAGGGCTGGAGAAATAATTTGCACAAGAGAGAAAAACTTTAGGTCGTGAATTAGCTAATGTAACTAAAAGATCCTTCAGGATAGTGGGTGGCAAATGAAAATACGGTTTCTCCAAGAAGGCATAGTTGACAGTGCAGGCAGAAGATATCCTGAGAAAATTGTAACTTTCGTGAGAAATAGTATGCTAAGTATTCGACATGGAAATGTCCTTTGATTCGTGGAAACCGCCTTACTTTCTATAAGAAAGACCTGATTTTAGTGGATGATAATACATTGTTCAGCATTCGATTAATTTAACGAAACACAAGTGTATTCCTTTTACGTTTTTCATTTTGCAGGTGTTGTTTCGCTAATGACAATAGAGTTCAAAGATGTTTATTATATGTTCCCAATTTCATCCACAGG
Organism: Schistocerca americana; assembly: GCF_021461395.2. Classification (NCBI taxonomy): domain Eukaryota; kingdom Metazoa; phylum Arthropoda; class Insecta; order Orthoptera; family Acrididae; genus Schistocerca; species Schistocerca americana. The sequence continues at coordinate 103,439,865 of NC_060129.1, read as the reverse complement.
ATGTTTAAATGAGTAGTTTTCCACTGTAATTCCACTAAGTAATTCTGTGAAGTGGTTTCATCTGAATCATTACAAACAACATCATCTGGGACGGAAGTTTTTTAATGTCTCTGTGTTTCTTCAACGGACTTTACGTTCTGTTGCATGTGGCGTGCTACCACAATGAAAATTACATGACGGAAATTCCTTGCTTTTAAGCGCCCGTTTGCGCAGTAAATTAAGCGATACCGAACGCTAGTCTCTAACATAATCAGTTACTTTGAAATGGTGGGAGCATATTCTAGCATTTGCAACACTCGCAGCGTCTTTTCTACAGCACTTCGATAGGCAAATCTTCTGCAGAGGTGCATCGTGAGGGAAACCATGAAGCACTGCTTCAGTCGCTTTTGTATTGCGATTGTGACAGTTAGAGCCAACAACATCACAACCTGGCACTCCTTGAACACACTCAGAGCACTTGTAGTAGGACATCATTCACTACACAAAAGAAACTAAGCGAAAACGAAAACACGTAGCCTACAAATATGGCCACCAAGTGGTCCTGTCTGACTTCATGCACACAGCAGCAGTAACGCGCTTGGTTCTGCGCAGCGCTTAGTGTAGCCCCTGGCCCGAAACCAGGTTAACCAATTGGATTTCACGACATTCAGGTCCGTTCACGTGACGTTGCTTGCTTTCAGATGCGAAAATTTCATACTAGATTTCATCGTATTATGTCTCTTCCTTCCTTATAACTTGCGTTTCATAATAGTATGGCATCTGAAGACATTGTCGCATCAAAGATTCTTGGTTCAATTTGTTACAGTTCAACAGCCGAGTAGAAAAAGGATAACATACCATTTACCAAGTTTTTGAGAGTACTAGAAAAACTTTTTATTGCCCAAACCACACATCGTATTGAAACCTTCACTATTAAGCAGTTGTAGTAGTATTAACAATGGTTATGCCTCAATCCAATTCAATTTATTGCTCGTAATACGTAATTTTACAGGCATGTGAGTTTTCAACTAAGTATAAAATTTTTACAGTTATAATTTTTCATTTTACATTATTTCTTATTACATATTAATTAATGATGAATTCAAGTTATAAGAGCATTTTTGGATAAGCCACTGCTTGACTCGCTTTTTAAAAGCATCCCCTGTCAGTATCTTAACTTCATCTGATAACAAGTTATTAAAAACAGCTCCTTTGGCACAGGGGCTTTTCAGTGTTAATCTTCTGTTAACCATATGAAAATCTTTTCTATAACTTGTTTCGTAACTAAGAATATCCACGTTCCTTTTTGTGACCTCAGTGTCTTCTTTCACTAGCATTGTAGTTTCTAAAATATACATGGCGTAAACTGCGAGACTACCGTGTCTAATGAATAGGGGTTTGCAGAAGTTCCTGGTTTTGCTTTTGCTGCGATCCCCAAGGCTTGCTTCTGCAGTATGAAAACTCATTACATATTAGTTTGCCATGCCGCACTCCACAATACTGTTTTATAAGAGAAGAAAGGATACATTAATCCATAATATACAGTCCTTAGAGCTTCAGAATTAAGATATGGTGATAATCTTAATACATATAGACTGGGTGTTATTTTGTTACAGACATAATCAGCTTGCTGCTTCTATGAATGTCGGTCATCTACATCTACATCTACATCCATACTGCGCAAGCCACCCGACGGTGTGTGGCGGAGGGTACCCTGAGTACCTCTATCGGTTCTCCCTTCTATTCCAGCCTCGTATTGTTCGTGGAAAGAAGGATTGTCGGTATGCTTCTGTGTGGGCTCTAATCTCTCTGATTTTATCATCATGGTCGCTTCGCGAGATATACGTTGGAGGGAGCAAATACTGCTTGACTCTTCGGTGAAGGTATGTTCTCGAAACTTTAACAAAAGCCTGTACCGAGCTACTGAGCGTCTCTCCTGCATAGTCTTCCACTGGAGTTTATCTATCATCTCCGTAACGCTTTCGCGATTGCTAAATGATCCTGTAACGAAGCGCGCTGCTCTCCGTTGGATCTTCTCCATCTCTTCCATCAACCCTATCTGGTACGGATCCCACACGGTTGAGCACTATTCAAGCAGTGGGCAAACAAGCGTACTGTAACATACTTCCTTTGTTTAGGATTGTATTTCCTTAGGATTCTTCCAATGAATCTCAGTCTGGCATCCGCTTTACCGACGATCAACTTTATATGATCATTCCATTTTAAATCACTCCTAATGCATACTACCAGATAATTTATGGAATTAACTGCTTCCAGTTGCTGACCTGCTATTTTGTAGCTAAATGTATTCGCAGCACATTACACTCGTCTACATTGAGATTCAATTGGCATTTCCTGCACCATGCGTCAATTCGCTGCAGATCCTCCTGCATTTCAGTACAATTTTCCATTGTTAAAACCTCTCGATACACCACAGCATCATCTGCAAAAAGCCTCAGTGAACTTCCAATGTTATCCACAAGGTCATTTATGTATATTGTGAATAGCAACTGTCCTATGACACTCCCCTGCGGCACACCTGAAATCACTCTTACTTCGGAAGACTTCTCTCCATTGAGAGTGACATGCTGCGTTCTGTTATCTAGGAACTCTTCAATCCAATCACACAATTGGTCTGATAGTCCATATGCTCTTACTTTATTCATTAAACGACTGTGGGGAACTATATCGAACGCCTTGCGGAAGTAAAGAAACACGGCATCTACCTGTGAACCCGTGTCTATGGCCCTCTGAGTCTCGTGGACGAATAGCGCGAGCTGGGTTTCACATGACCGTCTTTTTCGAAACACATGCTGATTCCTACAAAGTAGACTTCTAGTCTCCAGAAAAGTCATTATACTCGAACATAATACGTGTTCCAAAATTCTACAACTGATCGACGTTAGAGATATAGGTCTATAGTTCTCCACATCTGTTCGACCTCCCTTCTTGAAAACGGGGATGACCTGTCCCCTTTTCCAATCCTTTGGAACGCTACGCTCTTCTAGAGACCTACGGTACACCGCTGCAAGAAGGGGGGCAAGTTCCTTCGCGTACTCTGTGTAAAATCGAACTGGTATCCCATCAGGTCCAGCGGCCTTTCCTCTTTTGAGCGATTTTAGTTGTTCTCTATCCCTCTGTCGTCTATTTCGATATCTACTATTTTGTCATCTGTGCGACAATCTAGAGAAGGAAGTACAGTGCAGTCTTCGTCTGTGAAACAGCTTTGGAAAAAGACATTTAGTATTTCGGCCTTTAGTCTGTCATCCTCTCTTTCAGTACAATTTTGGTCACAGAGTGTCTGAACATTTTGTTTTGAGCCACCTACCGCTTTGACATAAGAACAAAATTTCTTAGGATTTTCTGCCAAGTCAGTACATAGAACTTTACTTTGGAATTCATTGAACGCCTCTCGCATAGCCCTCCTCACACTACATTTCGCTTCGCGTAATTTTTGTTTGTCTGCAAGGCTTTGGCTATGTTTATGTTTGCTGTGAAGTTCCCTTTGCTTCCGCAGCAGTTTCCTAACTCGGCTGTTGTACCACGGTGGCTCTTTTCCATCTCTTACGAACTTGCTTGGCACATACTCATTTAAAGCATATTGTACGATGGTTTAGAACTTCGTCCACTGATCCTCAACACTATCTGTACTTGAGACAAAACTTTTGTGTTGAGCCGTCAGGTATTCTGTAATCTGCCTTTTGTCACTTTTGCTAAACAGAAAAATCTTTCTTCCTTTTTTAATATTTGTATTTACGCCTGAAATCATCGATGCAGTAACCGCTTTATGATCGCTGATTCCCTGTTCTGCGTTAACTGTTTCAAATAGTTCGGGTCTGTTTGTCACCAGAAGGTCTAATATGTTATCGCCACGAGTCGGTTCTCTGTTTAACTGCTCAAGGTAGTTTTCAGATAAGGCACTTTAAAAAATTTCACTGGATTCTTTGTCCCTGCCACCCGTTGTGAACGTCATCTGTGCATAAACCCAAGAATTTACCATCTGTAAAGGTTTCTGGTAGAATTTCATCGATCACAGTATTTTCTTTTTGGACCATTTGGTTTAAAAGGAATAATATTAGATTTTCATGTTTACTTTTTGGTTCTCTCTTTCAATGTTCTCTTGTCTTTTCAATAAAGTTTTTTGTCTATTCAGCTACGATGGGCTCATCATCTACATAGCAGACACCAGATGTATCATCTGCATACATAGTAATCAATTGCTTATTGTAAAGAGAAGTTGGGAAATCATTTACATAGCATATGAATAGGACTGTACCTAATATAGAGCCCTGAGGAACACCAAAATGTATGTTTCCTTACTTGACCTTCTTTGCTCCAGTATTTCTCCATTAGAGTACACAATCTCCATACACTGTTGTCTACCCTTTAAATATGTTTCTAGCAACTGCATGAGTGTTCTAGTGACACCATTCTTCGCAATTTTTGATAAGAGCACATCATGATGTTCTCTATCAAAAGCCCTTGTGAGGTCCAAGTATACTGCTGCTGCTTGGGATTTTTTGTTTATTTTTTCAAGTACATTATGAGCAAATTGTAGTGCTGCTGAAGTGGTACTTCAACCTCTTCTGAAACCATGCTGGAAATCATTTAATATGTCAGCATTGTAGTAATGTTCCAAGATTTTTTTATTATTTTCTCTATCAGTTTGCTGAAAGTTGAGATTAGGGCAATGGGTCTGTAGTGCTGTACATGCTTTATTTCCCCCTTTTTGTGTATTGGTTTCACTACAGATAGTTTAAACTTGTCATGGAACACAATGTCTTCGGGAACACAGTTTATTAGATGAACTAGTGGTTTCATTAGTTGATGTTCACATTTCTTCGATAGATATGGAGAAATTTCATCTAATCCTGGTGATTTTTTATTTCTGAGGTTATCAATAAGCTGCATAATGTCATATGTGCTTACTGCATGTAGTGTACAGCAGTTTTGTTTGTTACAGGACTCATATGAGTGCTGTATATCCTGTTTTATAGAGACATCGTTTTTGACAGAATCTATGAAGTAATTATTAAGGACATTGCCGACTAGAAGGCGATCAGACATATCTTCATTATTCACGGTTAATAGTGTATTTTTAATTTTGGTTTTTGTTTCATTGTTTCCGATTTTATTTACAATTGACTAGCAAATCTTTGAAATGTTATCTGAACCTCGTATCTGTTGGCTTATTATTTCTGATTTTAATCTCTTAACTTCTTTGTGATGCTTATGTTTCTACTGCTTGTAGAGTTCTTTATGTAACTGTGAGTTAGTCTTTGCACACTTTACATGTTTCCCATTTTTTCTTTCAGATCTGTTGTTTTAAAATCTAATGGCACAGGTTTTGTTTTGAAGGCTGATTTTTTTGGACACTCACTTTTTTTAATGGCATGGCTTTATTTAAGTGTTCAGTCATAATTTCTGTGAACATGTTCCATCTATTGTTGACCCCAATGGTACTTATAAATGATTCCCATGATTACCAGCCTAAAATGTGTCTTAGCGTAACAATGTTGTTTGCAGATAATATTTTCCTGTGCTCATGCATTTTTCTTGGTTTGACTTTTGTATTACATTTTAATACTAGTGTTTGGCGTAAACGATCTGAGAGGTGGCCATTTATTATGTCTGTTGAGATGATGTGGTCATAATTTGCGATAACATGATCAACTGAACTACTATGTGTGTTAGCTATTCTGGTGGGTATGGTCCAAGAAGATCTTTAGCCCCGTAAGACCGGTTAAAATCTGTAAAACGTTTGCTTTCCTGACTGTCATGTAAAATGTTGATGTTCACATCTCCCCAGTACGACAAGATTTACACTTCTACAGCCTGACATTAACTTACTGAAAAATCCATCAAGTAATTTCAGAAAAGCATCAAAGTTTCCATGGGCGGATCTATATACAAGTATGACATAGAAAGGAATAGCGCAAAATGTGATTTTAAGAATTGCAATTTCGAAATGTTTGTCAACACAGAAATTGTTCCCCCATAGCACTTTTTCCGAGGTAGGTAACGTCTTAGCTTTTTTTTTTTTTTTTTTTTTTTTTTTTTGAGTAGATGGCAACACCACCACCTTTCCTGTTTGTTATGCAATACAACGTAGCTAGGTTGTAGCCTTCTAATTTGCAATACTGAACGTTGTTCTCTGTTTTCTGGTGTTCTGTCACTATTTCTACATGTGGAGATAAATGATTCAAAAGCATCTGTTTTGATTCCTAAGCCCTGCTCATTATAATGCAAAAGCGATAAATTATTCTCGTGTTGACTGACGTCTACTTGAGGCACATATGAAACACATACATTCGCATCTGGTGTTGCGCTGGTGGAAGGTTTTATTGTCTTAAAAAATATCGCTCTTGTCCTGCCGATGTATTGTTTTACTGACTTAGTGTTTCGTGGTTGATTCTCCCAAGTATTCGTTATTTTTGTTCTTGCGAGGTATGGCCTCTGTAGCACAAGACTGCACATTCAGTTTGCTGGTCACTATTTCTTGGATCCGTTACACAACTAAGTCCTTCCCTAATCTGTTGAGAGGTGAGCCATGGAATGTGTGGAATCTTCTTCCTTCACAGCTTATGTCCACAAATGTTTGAATCTCATGCATATGTTTAGCATATGTTTATTTGTGATTTGCTCTTCTTTAGTAACACACGACCAGGCAAGTCATGTCGATGTGGAACAGAGAAGACGATCACGTTGGAACTTCTCTGCTCATGTAGCCTTCTTTCAAGTGAGGTCACTCGGTCGTTCGTTTCATTTTTTTGCTAAGTTCTTTGTTCCCCCTAAGAACACGAAAAAGTCGTTACTTGTTGTTGCTGTTTTCATGTCATGATTCATGGAAGTGACTGCCACAAATTTCTGCACCTGATTTCACTATGCTAGTAATTTTGTTACTGCTTCTAGACTGAGATTTGGCTGCTATGTTCCGTCCTTGAGTATGTGCAAATAGGTTTATTTTATACTTTTTTGCTGGTTGATAATTGTTTTTAGGCCTGCCAGTGGTGGCACTGTTTGTTTTGTCTTTTTTGTCCATGTTAGTCGATAATCCAACTACAGGAACACTTGATTTTGATTCACTGTCGGTGACTATACTCACTGTTGCATTGTTTTCTTCCTGTGATTGAAAGCGACTCTGTCGTTTCTTGTCTCTGATGCCCTTTTTCTTACCATTTGGTTCGACACAGCTCGTTGAGATATCAGTCTACAGCTGGAAGCACCTGAAAAGGGGTCTCGTGCACAAAGATTATTTCACCAGTACCTTTACTGTTTACACGATTTTGTATCTCTTGCGTGCTGTTTTTGTAAGTGACTTTAATCCTTTTTTTGCTAGCAGGGGCGACACTTTGCGGAATTTGTCGACTATTAGGCTCACTTTTTCCAAGCTGAAAATTCGAAATTTCCACTTTCAGAGCACTGATTATACATTGCAAGCTGGACACATATTCGTTTAAGTTTGTGATTTCGTATTTACAATTTGCACACGCCTCCTTTTTAATGGCAAAATTAACACTTTTCCTCGGAGAACCACGTCTAACTTTCACGTTGAGCGCCATGTTGAAAATCAAAATGTCGTAATAGGAGTGTCATTAGTTAATGAGTAATTAATGATTAAACATGACAGAATACTATCCTTTTTCCAATTACTGTTTAAACACCTCTATCAATAATGATAAGGAAGGCTATTGGGAAGGCCTAAAAATCATTCTTTTAATTATAAATTTGAAGGTTATTAGTTCGATTAACTTTTCCTTTAATTACAAATTTGAAGGTTATTAGTTTAATTAACTTAAGTCAGAAAATAATCCGAAACAAAACACTGAAGACAATAGCTATTATTTGCAGCTGTTAATGGACAATATATTTTCTGATAGAACAAAATATGGACCTACTAAAATTTACAGAATCATTTCGAGATGCTTCACTCATCAATGTCGCTGATCCCAGTTACAGAAGTATTCCGCAGGAGGATCTCATCACAAAATGACCTGTCTTTTTCAGGCACATTGTGTTTGAACCTGTAGACATCCTCCAGCTTCTTAGAACTGATCGTGTTTTTTTTTACATATGTTATTTCTTTCAGGAGTTCTACATCCTCTTCCTTCTTCAGTTCGAATGTCCCCCCATCTAGGCCATCGATGGATGAATGTGTGGTAGGAATGGGAGTATATTGGGAAATAAAGGGATATGTTCATAAATGTTAGCTGTAGTCGTTGCAAGAGTATTTCCACGGTTTGAATGTTTTTCTCTCATGTCAATAGACGACTGAATACTCTGTAAAACCTTGTTTAAACGTTGTACCACTTTACTTGAACCAGCATGCAAACTAACATACGTCTTACAACAAGTTTCCACCTGATTTCTTTCAACGCGAAGTATCAGCAGTATGACGCGTTTTGATTGGATTTTCTGTGGTTGGTCTCTGTCTAACAATATCGTGTCTTTCTATCATCTCCTAACATATATGTGTCTCCTACATTTTTCGGGCATCGACTGTACAAATTTTCGATCACACTCCGTTTTTCTGCAGCACTCAAACCAGCCATGCACTTGTTACAACAAAAACAATTTAAACCAGTTCATTTAGCCTCCCCCAAATAATTCTTTCTTGTGACAAATTCTTCACCCCTTTCTCCAGCTGGTTTCTCCATTTACTTTGAATGATTATCTTATTTCACTTTACTTAGCTTTCGTCTACACTACTTTCTCACCTAATCCAGAAATTTTTCACAGAACACAAAAGAATGCTTCACTCACTGTGAAATATCTACTAACTGCTGAATATAAACACACCCATGCAATAAGCAGTTCGAACTTACATTGTTACAGAAGCTGTCAACAGATGTAGCTGTTATTGTCAACCCATTGTTCCACCATTTCTAAACATCTATAACAATTATGCACCTATGAGTGAAAAAGGATAACATTCCTGGAATATAATCTCTATTCCACTCAACTAAATTTTGAATTTCTATTATATCATTGAAATTCGACTGGAGAGCATTCACTGGAGAACATTTGGCCACAAAATGTCTATCACAATCTAGCTTCCCTTTTCTTGTCACTACAGTATAAAGACATAACCTTGCCCTAATTGATCCCATCAGCCTATTTGAGAAAGGGTCCACCACTCCCACCAGCGATTGAATGAAAAAAAAAAAAGCTTTGGTTAGTACCAATCAGCTAGTGTACACTCTACCACTAATTCAGTTGGTGCTAATTCGGCGTGGTATAGGCAATGCCCCTAGGCTTTGGATCTGTTCAGCAGCTCTTCTGTGTGTGTGCCTGTTCATCGTCAGTTTATTCTGCCTTCAAGATTGCCTGCTCATCGGCACTCTGTTTTGTGCACCATTCTCATTACTGTCCCCGTCTCCATTTCACTGCTGTTTATTCACTATTCTAACATCGTTACTACCATCACTGCTGCCAGCACCGCTGCCTTCACGCTGATACCATCGCTAATGCTGCAGAATACGTCAGCCATGTCAAATGATAACCCTAGGGCCACCATACCTTTTCCAACCACTACCTTAATAGTAGGAAAACAGGAGTGTCATCCCAAAGTACTGTTATCGAAGATGGCGGCCGTGACATCAGCTGTTATCCAAATACTCCCTGCTGATGGCTGCAGCTCTCTAAATACAAATATCTTTACCATTCTTATGACTTGACATATGCCTCCCCTCGTCATCACAGTATTGCACGTCAAACCCATACCTTCATTATGACTGGACATAGGCATTTCCGTTGCAAATTTCGGAACACAAACACATAGTTTATGAGCCTCAGGCTCAAGGCGAACCTATCAGACATCCCCTACTACTAAGTATAATACATTGTCAATAACTGATTGCCTTCGATACGAAGTAATACTGCCCATAAATCAACCATGGGTCGACATGTCTAATACGTTTTTTCGCGAATGGTTCCACTGTGTCCTACAAAGAGAGACTTAATCGTCATACAAGCAGCGAAATGCAGAAAAAAAGCACAACCATCACAAAAGTCTTGGTTGTACATGGAATATACACAGTGTTCACTGGAGCATACTGGGATTTGGAATTGAGTCTTGCCATTCAAGCACATACGTGCGTAGGATCCTGTGGAGAAGTCATTCATTGATTACAACCACTACTGAATCATATTTCTAACACCCTCATATCTCAAAACGAATCACCTTTCTCGAACCTATCTGCTACAGTAAATTTCGGTCCTTGTTTTAGGTTGCTCCCATGCATCTTGCAACTGCTGTGATTTCTTCAGCTTCAAGAATGTGATTGTTGCAATTTAAGTCGGAACTGAGCAGGAGTTGGGGGAAAATATATCTACCACCTCCTGCAACCCAGTATAAACAAGGTGAGCTGGGTTACTGTGAGAGGACTGTGTTTTGACCAACATCCCTGTTTGGCCATAATCCCTCTACACTACTCCTACCAAACACCTTACTCTCACTCTCTTCGTCAAAATGACTGTTACCTGTGCCACTATCTTTATCCAAGCAAATAATCCCATTCTATACCACTTCCTACCACACACAGGCCATACCTTTTCAAACCGTATTAGTGTTGACCTTAACATCCATAACTGGTCCCCTGTTGAACTCCAGTGGTGGCATCGTTTTACTGACTCCCTCCATGGTGATATAATCCCTCTCCCACTGCGTCCTCGCCCTGAAAGCAGTTCCACTCTGGATGTTATCCTCATGCCCCCTAACCTCCATGAGTGCATTACTGAGGCAGTCCTGAACTGTCACAGCTTCAAATTGCAGTTCATGAATTCACAACTTGTATCCTTCAACACCCTACCAAATTTAAAATGAAGTTTACTATTGTAGATATTACATCATAAATAGTTACAGGTAGCAACTAACAGGCACAGGCAAGTATATGTTCTAACAGCTACTTCTGGTCAGGTGACCTTTTTCCATGTAATGGAAGTGACATGTTGTCGCCTGTAATGGGTGCAAATTGATTATTTCATTGCTGTAGCTTTCAAGTTCTTGCACGTTTCATAGGAATGATAATTAAATGTAAACTCTGAGTGCACAATGAAATTTCCACTCTCCCCTTGTTAACGCCTTCCTATAGACGTAAATTCTCCGCCAGGTTATTATACATAATGATTTGGTTATGTCTTTTAGGGTTGGTGTTATGCAAGCAAAACGAATCAGAAGTACAGATATATTTAAAGCTGAAATCTGAAATGTTTTAACTTCAGTACCTGATGACACATGCAAAAAGTATTCATGTATACTGTAGTGTTGAAGAAAGTATTCATAAGTGGGTCTCTCCCTCCCCCCTTGCAGTTTTGCAATTTATGTACTATATATTCGTTTAGTACACGTCGGAATACTCGTGGGAACGTTGTCCATTACCCAAAACACATTTTCTGAATTTACCTTGCACTTTCAATTTTTATGATGAAAAGTGAATCGCTTGTATTTAAATGTGGCACAAACGAAAATATAAGGTTAACTATAGGTCCGTCTGTTACCATTACCATTATTAGGCATTCGTCGATTCTCAACTGAATTATCATCTTTCACCCTAAAGTAGACCTCGAGCTACTCTACTGATCAGTCTGTCGCCTCAACCAATATTACAAAAGTGTGTGTGTGTGTGTGGGGGGGGTGGGGAGGGGGGGGGGATAGTCCAACATCACCATACCCAGCAGTGGTACAATCCTATGTACCTTCGCCCACGCAGTTGACAGTCATTTGGAGAATAATTGCATCTACATCTACATGAGTAGTCTGCAGTTCACAATCCCGCCAGGTGGAGGGTTCATCGAATTACTTTCCAACCCTTTCTCTACCATTCCATTCTCGAAGAGCGCTAGGAGAAAACCAACACTTAAATCTTTCTGAAACATCTCTGCTTTCTTATTATAACGCTCCTTTTTCGCTGACAAAATATTTTCGCATTCAGAGGAGAAAGTTGACGATTGAATTTTCATGAAAAGATACAGCCACGACGATAATGACGTTGCTTTGATGAGTGTCACAGTCCCTTGCGTATCAAATCTATGACATTCTGTACTATCATTTTACGATAACACAGAACGAGCTGCTTTTCTCGATGCCCTTCGTCAATTCTGTCACATAATAATCCCAAACTGCACAGCAACATTCCATGTGAGGACCAACAACTACAGTGTAGGTAGTCTCTTTAATAAACTTGTTGAAGGGGCTATTCTGCTTGATGTACTCCCTCATGATGCAAAGATCAGTTCTGAAGTGTATTATGCTACCCACAGCAAACTGAAGAATTGTTGTTCCATCATCTTTTGGGCGTGCACTCGGGACAGCGACAATTCTTCTTGCGATATTTCGGCTAGAAACCTCCCAGCCATCTTCAAGGCGAGTCAGAGAATGAGTTCATAGCGTTTGCGCGTGCCTATTTATACGGAGAGTCACGAGATACGAAGCTGCTGAGGATTGAAAGTGCATGCGTCAAAGATATCAAAGTCGCCACTACTGCGCTAGTCATAGATAAGATGTATATAGCAAAGATAACATATAAGCGCAAAGTGCAAACAAAATAGTGCTCCTGCGAATCCACCGTGCTTGTAAATAAATAATTAATCTTTAAAAGTAAATTAAATAAACTTTAAAAGTAAATCACGCGAAGAATTGTTCGTCACCACAAAATTTCAACGATCTTCTCCTTCACCCAAGCCTGTACATCCGAGAGCGGCTCGCAAATTTCACTGGGCTGCTCTTCGACATCCACCCTACAGCCCGAATCTCTTTACTTCCGACTTCTGTTTTGCGCAATGAAGCGTGCACTCCGCAGGAAGCAATACATGGACGATGGGGTTGCTATTGATGCTGCAAGGCGTTGGCTCAGACGTCAACCAGCAGAGTGGGACTGTCTAGGCATACAGGCCCACCCAGTGAGGAGAGGATGGTGAATATTAAAGTTTTTAGCCAAACAATGCGGAAAAATGTGGTGTATTGGACTCCCGAAAAAAAATCAACCGGCTTTCATAAAAAAATACGTTACATTACTTATTGAAAGTACCTTGTATATCTCAGTGATAACCTAGCTGGTGAAAGGTATTGCTAGCTGCAGCAGGGTTGTGCTAATAAGAAATACATCTCTCTGATTGTTTTTTTTGTGGTCTTCAGCTTTAAGAATGTGTTGATACAGCGCTCCAATCTGCCGTATCCTATGTGAACCTCTTCAACTCTACATGACCCTGGTTCCCACACCCATTCAAATCTGCTTGCCACTGTTTAGTCTTGGCAGCCCTCTACGAAACTGACGATATCTTGGTGCCTCAGAAACAGTCCTGTCAACCGATTCCTTCTTTTACACAAGTTGTGCCGTTATTTCCTTCTCCCCAGTTTGGTTCGGTATGTCTTCACCATTAACGCGATCTACATATCTTAACTTTTGTATCCCTCTGTAGCACTACAGTTCGAAAGCATCTACTGTCTTCTTGACAGACCTGTTTGTCGTCTATTTTCACTTACATACAACGGTACATTCCACACAAATACCTTCATAAAATACTTTCCAGTATTTAAATTTGTAATCAATGTCACCATGTTTTCTTCCTTTTCAGAAACGCTTTTCTTGCTACTGCCAGTCTGCACGTTATCCTCTCTGCTTCTGCATCTCACCTACTGTTTCAAGTCCTTGAACTCCTACAACTGGATTCTGTACGATTTATAGATAATCTTGTGTCCTTGCGTCTTATCCTTTATATCTCTAGAGCTTCAAACAAATGCTATCAATACGGATTCGCCTTTCTTCTGTCTATGTTCTAAGGTAAGTGGTAGGATCAGTATTGCCTCACGTGCTCAGTCACATCTCAGGAACCGAACATTCTGCTCAAGTTCTTTTGTATACACTCTCACTTATACATTCCTTCCACCTTCCGGTTTTCTCTTCTCTCCTTATTTCTGGTTGTTTATCTGGCCTCCTGATATTTCTACAGTTGCTTCTCTTTGCTCCTGCAAAATTCCAAAGCGAGTTTTAGTGCGAGGAAACGATAACGCTGTTGATTTTGCGTCCAAGCCGCTCTTAATTTGCGAATTTGCACTTTCTGCTAATGTCAATATTTAGACTTTTGTATTCCCTGCTGACTACTTGATTTACTACGATGTAATATTTTTCCCTGTTCCTGATTAATACATTATATATTGTCTTATCCAAGGACTTCTTTGCGTCTTCCTTATTTTCTACCCCTCTCCCTTCACTACTTCTTTTGTCAAAGGTACCCGTTTGTCTTGTAGTGTGTTCTTCCCCTGTTTCAGCCAATCGTTGTCTAGTGATGCTTTTAGGATTGTCGACAACCTCTCGATCTCAACTTATTAGGGTTCTTCCTTCTCTTTAATTTGTTACCTTTAACTATCTCTTTGGTTGTTATCTGCAGTTTCTAAGCAATAAATTGTCATCAATCTGAATCTGCACCTCGAGATTTCTTAACACATTGCGTACCGCTCACAACGATTTACATGTTTCCGTGTCCAGCTGTTGTGCACGGATCACATAAATTTACGTTTTTCGTTGTGCACGAGTTTTCTGAACCTGTTGCTCATGCCAATTACTATTTCAGTTTAACAAAAGGTTATGTATGAAGGCGAGGGTTAGTGCAGTGATCTACAGTACGAACTGATTTTTATATTTCGATTTACCGCTAACAACCAGTAGCGGTAAATAGTACTGTTGTTGCCTTGCGCGGTATGGAGCGAAAACAGTCGACGGGAAGCGAGATTCTCTCTGAACTGTTTGCAGACAATTGTTCTGATGTTCCAAATGATTCAGATGATGTTGTTGTTGTGGCAGTGGAAGTGAAAAAGAAAATAACGCGGCTATAATCAACCAAAGTGAGACAATTGTGACCGATTTATGTGACGAAGCTTCTGATAGGGAATGTTGGCAGAAGAAGAGCAACACCATTATTTTAGAAACATTTAGTGTAATTCGACAGGTAAAAACCGTTCCCAGTGAGGTCAATACCGTTATAAGCACTGTGGAATTATTTCTGGGCCATGAATTATTCGATCAGATGTCGCCCACAATCAAACTTGTCTCACCAAAAAATCATTATGGAGGATCTTCCAAGTCTCCCAAATTTACGAATATTATTGCTGCTGATGTGAAAAAATTTCTGGGCATGATTGTCTTGATGGGCCAAATAAAAAAAGATTATTTGAAGGACTATTGGTCAACTCCAATAGAGACACCGATTTTTGGTAAGCTAATGAGCAGAAATCAATTTGAGCAGATTTGGAAATTGTAGCATTTCAATGATAGTTCTTTACAGAGCTGTCAGGGAAACAGAGTCTACAAAATTGAACTTATCATAAAGGACTTGCTAGATAAATTTCACGCAATATAAAAACCTGAATAGGAGCCTTTTCTTGATGAAGCAATGATCTCATGGAGAGGGCAACTTTGTTTCCGGTTATATAATCCTAGAAATCTTGTCAGAAATGGTTTTCTTGTTCGCATGGTTTGCGAAAGTGTAAGTGGTTATATCTCCAATCTAGAAATACACACTCGGGAAGGAAGAAAACTTCAAGTCACTATTCTCTCTCTATTTTCAGCTCATATTGGCATGTGGCACCATGTTTATCAGGACAATTATTACCACAATACAGCTACTGCCAAAAAATTTCTAGAAAGAAAAACAAGACTTTGTCGTACAACACGAATCAACAGAGGTCTTCCTTAGTGTCTACAAACAGAAGCGAAATTTCTAAAGAAAGGAGACACTACATTTCGAAGACAAAGGGACGTTTTGCTGCAGGTATGGAAAGATGAAAAGGTAGGTGAGAATGCTAACAACAATTCACGATGCGTCCACGGTTGCAGTGGTCAGCACACTGGCCTCGCATTCGGGAGGACGACAGGTCAAGTGCCGCGTTCGTCCATTCTGATTTAGGTTTTCCGTGATTTCCCTAAAACGCTCCAGGCAAATGCCGGGATGGTTCCTTTGAGAGGGCACGGCCGACTTTCTTCCCTGTCCTTCCCTAATCCCATGAGACTGATTACCTCGCTGTTTGGTCTCTTCCCTCAAACAACCCAACCCAACCCGTCCATGGTTGCTACATGAAGAAAAAAACACTGAAAGCGGAAATCATGCATAAAACAAAGTGTATTGTGCTGCGTAATGAATTTATGAAAGTCGCAGGCAGAGCTAATCCTTCATATTGTGGAGTCATGCGGAAGATCAATAAATAGACAATGAAAGTAGTTTTGTTACTAATAAACTGTGCTTTGTTTAACGCATACGAAGTATACAGAAACGTAAATCTAGACATACATATATACGGAACGTGCCTGCAAGAATATGCAAGTGCCTGGACAACTGCTCAAGAATGTGCCGCAGAAACTGTGCAGGCAACTGAAGCAATCCGACCTACAAAACGAGCGCGTGCTAAGAATCCAGCAAGTTGATTGTCAGGAAAGATGAAAGAACGTACTATGCGGACTATTGTGGGAAGTAGAGAAAGAAATTTCCAGTACGACGTTGCAGGGCCACGCAGCGCATCTTAAAAGAAATTAAACAAGACACTACAGCCAGTGCTGGCCGGGCTGGTCGAGCGGTTCTAGGTGCTACAGTCTGGAATCGCGCGACCACTACGGTCGCAGGTTCGAATCCTGCCTCGGGCATGGATGTGTGTGATGTCCTTAGGTCGCAGGTTCGAATCCTGCCTCGGGCATGGATGTGTGTGATGTCCTTAGGTTAGTTAGGTTTAATTAGTTCTAAGTTCTAGGGGACTTATGACCACAGCAGTTGAGTCCCATAGTGCTCAGAGCCATTTGAACCATTTGATGTCCTTAGGTTAGTTAGGTTTAAGCGGTTCTAAGTTCTAGGGCACTGATGACCTCAGAAGTTAAGTCCCATAGCGCTCAGAGCCATTCGAACTACTGCCAGTTTTGTACCGTTACATTAAGGCGTGTGTTTCCAGAGAATATTGGAACACCAGACAAACACGTCTGTCAAGTTTCATGTGCATCAGACACCCGTGAACGGAACTACATTCAAAAACGGAGGGCGCCGCTCATTTTGCATGCGTCTTACGGGAGCGGCCGGGAACAGCAGCGTTAACAGCGGCGCGGCAGCCGGTATGCAGTGCGTTAAAGTTTAAAATATGGACTCGGAACCTCAGTTCCACGTATGCATCCTTCTTTCGCTATTCCTACAAAAAAAAAGTCTTAGCCGTGATTAGATTTCAGTCTCTCATCACATTTTAAATTTTTGATTCTCTTAACTATCTGAATAATTTCTTTCGTCTGATCGTACATTGTTTCAGATTGTTCATTGTGTTGATAGGCATGTAAACTTGTACCACTGGGGTGGGCGGTGTTGGCTTTACGTGGGAACACCAATTCCGCGAGACGCCGCGTCACCTCGGAAGACGTTTGCCACTGCCGTTGCTGGAAACCGGCTTTTATAGTTACGGCGCTAGTCTGTTGCTTTTATCTGGAGAATACGTTGTGCACACTTGTCTCACACACTGAACTCCCTCTTTCTTCAAGATTACCGTTAAAAAACTGCGTTCAGAACGAAGACACACAGCAGTAACTGCAAGCCTAGCTACTGCGCTGCCATCTCTTGTCGACGCCAAGCAACAGCTGCGTGGCATGTCGTTCGATAACTGCATAACGTGGCAATCGAGTTTATTTCCACAGTTTGAAGATTCGTGGAAGAATAGTTAAAGTAAAGTTCACCTCAATGCCTGCATATATTTATACTGTAATTAAGTTAGTTTGAATGAACGCGACTTTGTAGGATTACGAAGGGAACCTTTCCTACTCGTTGTCACCTTTCATAGCAAATGGTATATACAACACGCTGTTGTGGTAGGGTTCGTCATTTGAGGGTTGGATTCCCTCTCTTCTTCATCGAAGAGTTTCACTGCCTGGGCTACTCTCAAGGTGCGCCTTCGACGTGGAAGATCCCTGTCGTGTCGTCTGCTTGCCGTCCATACTGCCTGCCGGTGCTCGCCGCCGCCGCCGCCGCCGCCGCCGCCGCCGCCGCTTGGTCGCCGCCTTCCGGTCCTCGCCGCCGACGCCGCCGTCCTAACCCTGGTCTACGGCCGTCTTCGTCTTCATCCGTCTTCGTCTTTGTCTGTCCCCAGTTTCTGTCCTCCCCTCTTCGTTCTGTTCGTTCTTGTTTCTCTCTCCCGTCATGTCCGCCCCCACCACCACTGTCACTACTACCACCACCGCCATTGTCTATACCTCCCCATCCGCCGCCTCCACCACTATAACTTGGTGTGCCCAGTCCCACCCCCCTCCTACCATTCCACCTCTCCTCACTCACCCTTCACCCTCTATCTTTGTCGCCCCCTCTCCCGCTTCTTCCTCCCGCTCCTCTCGTTCTGATCCCTTCCCCCCACTCCCCCAGCCTGTCACTGCAGCTCCGGCTCGGGTGGTGGCCCGTCGGGCCACTGCCCACGCCCAGCTCTCCCCGTCACCTTCGCCATCACCGCCGCCACTGCCACCGTCATCGTCATCGTCGCCATCGCCTTCGCCTTCACCGTCACCGTCACCATCTCCGGCGCCGACTCCGGCCCCGGGACCTGCCCCTCCCCGCCACATTCCCGTTGTTCCCATCCCCCACACCTCCTCCACCGCCGTCAAGTGCCCCGGTGGCACTCCTGCTTCCTCTGCTTCCAAAAAGGCTGCGCCTCGTCCTCCTTCCCCCACCCATGATGCCATGGAAGTCTCCCCGCCTGTCCCTGCCCCCTCATTCTCCTCCTCTCCCCCTTCCTCCTACCGCTACCTCCTCTCCCGTCCTGATCCCTCTCTCCTTGAAGCCCGGAACCTCACCCTCTTCCTTCGCCAGCATTGTCCTGGTGCCCCCATCTCCCTCCTCACTCCCCGCCGAGATTCGGTCCTCATATCCTCCCCCAGCCCAACCCTCCACACCTACCTCCTTTGCCGCATCCCTGTCACCCGCTTTGGCCCTCATGCTTCCCTTACCCCTGCTCCTTCTCCATCTCCTACCCGCCAACCCCAACCCCCGTGTCGCCCGCCGACCCTCACCGCCGTGATCACTCGGCTCAGTCCGTCGATCACGGAGGAGGAGGTGTTGGCGGAGCTCAAGGCCCATCCCACGCTGGAGGTGCGGGCGGTCCGCCGCATTTTCAACTCGGCCGGCCCCACCCGCCTTATGCGGGTTTTCTCTGAGGACGCCCCCTCCATTGACCGTCTCCTGAAGGAGAGTGCCCTCCCTTTTAACCAGCGTTATAAGGTTGACCCCTCCCGTTCCCCTCCTCAACCCCTGCACTGCCAGAGGTGTCTGCGCTATAACGCGCACCCCACAGCTGAGTGCCGCGAGGCCCCCACCTGCCCGCATTGTCGGCAAGTGCACTTCCTCAGGCAGTGCCCTAACCTCCAATCCCCTCCTTCCTGCAATACCTGCAATCTCCCCCATCCCACCTACTCCCAAAAGTGTCAAAGCCCGACCCCCTCCAACCACTCCTGAACTCACCGTCCCTGTCCGTCCCCTGGACGCCCCCACCCCTCCTGGCAATTCCCTTCGTCCCCCCCCCCCCACCGCTGAGGACATCATCCGGTTCCTTACCATCGTCCTCCAGAATGTTCATCCCTTTCAGCGCCCCCACACCCTCCAGCAGATCTCCCTTGCCGCCCGTTCCATATTCCAACTCAAGATGTATGCCACCTATTCCAACAACCAGGCCCATTTCACCTTCTCCCGCCTTGACACCCTCGTCTAAGTCCCTATCATGGCGCGACAGCAACGTATCCTTTTCAATAACATCCGCTCCCTACCCGCCAACAGGAACCTCTTCCTGCACACCCTTGCCACCCACCGCGTGGATGCCTTCCTCCTTAATGAAACCTTCCTCCAACCCCACCACACCATTCACACTTCGCCCTACCTCCTCCACCGCTCCGATAATCCCCTCCCAATTGCACGTGGCGGAGTTGCCATTGGTCACCACCGCCAGATCCCCGTTTGGCTCCAACCTCTCCTTCCCGACCCCACCGAACACCTGATCCTTAGTCTCTTCTTCCCCGGCCTTACCGTTACCTGTACCACCATCTATGTCCGCCCCAATGCTCCTATTCCCTTCGACTTCCTCTCCCACGTCGATCGTACCTTCTCCTCCTACGTGATCGCCGCCGACCTCAACATCCATAGTCGTTCCGCTGCCCAGTTACAGCGGTGGCATCGGTTCCTCTCCACCCTTCGAGGCGACCTCGTCCCCATCCCCCAGCATACCCGTCCCGAATCCAACTCCACTCCTGATGTTATCCTCTCCTCCCCCAACCTCCTTGGCCGCATAACAGTGGATGTCCTGGAGCCTATTGGTAGCGACCATCTCCCTGTCCTCCTCACCGTCTCAGACGGTCGTCGCCCTCGCCCCGACCCTCGTACTGACCCTTCCCCTAAGTTTTTCCACGACTATTCCCGTGCCGACTGGAATGCCTACCGGGATACCCTCTCCACCCAGGTTGATAGCCACCCCTTCCCCTACCACCACCCTGACGATGTCACCCATGCCGCCTCCTTTCTCCAGCAGACCTTGTCTGAGGCCGTGGAGGCCCACGTCCCTACTGTCGCCATCCACCCCACCATCCTACCTTACCACCACAGGCTGTTCTCCTCCTCCGTGAATCCCGTCATCTCTACCGTGCCTTCCTTCGCACGCGTGACCCGGACACACTACAACGCCACCGGCAACTCCAGCGACACATTCGTAATTTGCTCGCGGCTAAGAAACGCCGGGACTGGCGGCAGACATGCACTCGTTTAAATGCTACCCTGCCAGTCAACTCGTCCAAGTTCTGGTCGGCCTTCCGTCGCCTTACCGGAACTAAACCCTCCCCCTATTATCCTCTTCTCCATGATGATCACCCTTTCCCTGACACCCTTTGTAAGGCCAATCACTTTGCCTCCTACCTCTCCAATGTCTTTTCCATCCCCGATGATCCCCAGTTCGATTACTCCCTCTTCCCGGATGTCTGCGATCGAACTGCCACCTCCGTCCCTCCCCTCCCCCGGGTTTCCAGTACTTGGACAACATTGCACACACGGAACTCAATGCCCCTATCACTACACAGGATCTCATTGCTACACTCCACACAAAACGCAACACCGCTCCTGGTCACGATCGTGTCACCTACCGTCACCTTCGTGAAGCTCCTGTCTCTTTCCTCTCCACCCTGGCCAGGCTCTACAATGTAGTCCTGTCCACCGGTTACTACCCCGACCTGTGGAAAACCTCCCGTATCCTCATGTTCCTTAAACCTGGCAAACCGCCGTCCGCCGTCGCCTCCTACCGTCCCATCTGCCTTACCTCGGTCTTCAGCAAGGTCCTGGAATCTATCCTCACCCGACGCATCCACCAGCATCTCCGCCAGCACTGCCTCCTTCCCATTACCCAGTGTGGCTTTCGGCCGTCCTTCTCTTCCGACGACCTCCTCCTTCACCTCACTCATCTCCTTTCTGAACAGCTTAATTCCCGTCGCTCCGCAATCTTCCTCTCCCTGGACCTCGAACGTGCATATGACCGCGTATGGCATTCCGGTCTCCTCTTCAAGCTCCAAACCTTCGCCCTTCCCATTAACTACGTCCGTCTGATCGGCTCTTTTCTCTCCCGCCGTCCTTCCTATGTCACCATCCATAACACAGATTCCTACACCTTTTTCCCCTCCGCCGGTGTGCCCCAAGGCTCCGTCCTCTCCCCCCTCCTGTATCTTTTGTACACGGCGGACATGCCGCCGCCGTCACCCCCCGTCCACCTTCTCCAGTTTGCCGATGACACTGCCTTCCTTGCCCTTGCCCCCACCCTGCAACGCTCCCAACGCCTTCTCCAATCCCATCTTGACCGATTCACCGCTTGGTGTAACCAGTGGTTGCTCAAGGTCAATTCTTCGAAAACCCAGGCGATCATTTTAGGCAAAACCACCCCTTCCTTCCGCCTCCTTGATTTCTATCTCACCGTCTATGGCCGTCCCATCGCCCTTACTCCCACCATTAAGTACCTTGGCGTCACCCTCGACTGTCGCCTCTCCTGGACTCCCCATCTCCGTACAATCCAAGCCAAGGCACGTTCCCGACTCCGTCTCCTCAAGCTCCTTTCCGCCAGTACGTGGGGTCTGGACCCTTCCACAATCCTCCACACCTATAAATCCCTCATCCGCCCTATCCTTTGTTATGCCCATCCAGCCTGGATCTCCGCCCCCCCTACCTTTTATAAATCCCTCCAAATCCTTGGCCATGCTCTCTGCCTTGCCTATCGCATCCGTCTCCCCACCCCCACGCGGATCCTGTATGATCTCATCCCCTTCCCCCACCTCCTCCTTTTCCTTGGAAGGATACGGATCCTGTACACCTCCCGTAAACTTGATCCTCCTCACCCGCTCGTATCCCCAATCCTCTCCCATCCCCGTCCGCTGCCGCGCCTGTATTCCCACGTCCCGCCCGGTCTCCATCTCTCCACCCTCCTTACTCTCTCCCAAGGTGGCTTCCGCCAGCTCCCCCTCCCTGATGATGTCCTCCTCCCCTCCATCTACCCCTCCTATCAACTTTGACCCTGCCCCCCCCCACTTCCGGTGTCCTTTCCTTTAGGCACCCTCCCTCCCTCCCTTCTCTTCCCTTCCCTCCCCTTCTTTTTCCTTTTCCCCCATCCCCTCCCTCCACCCCTCTTCCCCCCGGGCATCCCCTCCCCCTTCCTCCCTCCCCCCTTTCTCCCCTGCCCATGGCATCTCTGCTTTCCC